>NW_025335468.1:12254754-12255936 GCF_004798865.1 Varanus komodoensis | reverse complement strand
TTTTTTTTTTAGGTTGAAATTTTTTATTTAAATAAAAACATACTACATGTAGTAGGACTGGGTTATGAGCCAGGAAACCCACAAGCACCATTTCAAAAACTTTTAGATTGTTTCTTCTAAATAAATACATATAAATAGAGATATGTCATATAGTAGGATCTGAATGGAAACACCTTTACTTGGTAAGGTTATCATATTACTTGGTTTTATGTAAAATAGAAAGAAGCAGGAGGATTATTTAAGTTTCCTTGGTTTCCTTGCAGGAAAAAAATATCGTTTAAATATATAAAATTTTAAATTTTAAATTATGTATTATAATTTTATATATTATTTTGTCCCCTTTGCTGTTTAACATCTACATGAAACTGCTGGGAGAGGACATCTGGAGGTGTGGGCTGTGGAATTATCAGTACGCTGATGATACCCAGGTCTACCTCTTGTTTTCAACCAATCCAGGTGAGGCAGTGGCTGTACTGAACTGGTGCCTGGCCAAGGTAATGGGCTGGATGAGGGCCAATAAACTGAAGCTCAATCCAGGCAAGATGGAGGTCCTGTTGGTAGGTGGCTCGGGCTTCGGGGTGGGGGACCTGGACCTTGTCCTGAATGGGGTTGCACTCCCTCTTAGGGACAAGGTCCGCAGCTTGGGAGTGCTCCTCGACCCAGAGCTTTCACTGGTGACAGTGGTGGCGAGGAGCGCTTTCTTTCAGCTTCGGCTGATCCATCAGCTGTGCCCCTACCTGGAGAACGACTGCCTGGTGACAGTGACACACACGTTGGTGACTTCCCGACTTGACTTCTGTAACGAGCTCTACGTGGAGCTGCCCTTGAAGATGGTCTGGATACTTCAATTGGTGCAAAACAGAGCTGCCAGGCTGCTGACGGGGACTGGGCGTTGTTCTCATATAACCCCAGTTCTCCGTCAGCTTCACTAGCTCCCTGTTGAAGTCCGGGGCCAATTCAAGGTGTTGGTTATGACCTATAAAGCCCTTAATGGCTTGGGTCCTGGTTACCTGAAGGAGCACTTACGTCCATATATGCCCGCCTGCCCCTTGAGATCTGCGGGAGAGGCCCTTCTCCGGGAACCCTCTGTGAAGGAAATTAGGAGGGTAAGTACTCGGAGGAGGGCTTTCTCTGTGGTGGCACCCAATCTATGGAATGCGCTCCCCAAAGAGGTCCGCCTGG
>NW_025335468.1:12078607-12254654 GCF_004798865.1 Varanus komodoensis | reverse complement strand
GACCTATAAAGCCCTTAATGGCTTGGGTCCTGGTTACCTGAAGGAGCACTTACGTCCATATATGCCCGCCTGCCCCTTGAGATCTGCGGGAGAGGCCCTTCTCCGGGAACCCTCTGTGAAGGAAATTAGGAGGGTAAGTACTCGGAGGAGGGCTTTCTCTGTGGTGGCACCCAATCTATGGAATGCGCTCCCCAGAGAGGTCCGCCTGGCGCCATCATTTGTTTTTCGGTGCCAGGCGAAGACCTTTTTATTCAAACATTATTTTAATTGTTAATATTATTTATTTATTTTATTCTTTGGCCAGGGTGACTTAAATTATACTGTTAAATTATACTGTTTTATACTATGTTATTTATTTATGATTGTGAGCCACCCCGAGGCTTCAGCGAATGGGGTGGCATAGAAGTTCTCTAAATAAATAAATAAATAAAAATTATGTATTTTAACTATATTTAAAGTATTTTATACATATAATAATTATATATTATTTTATAGAATGAGGTGGACATGACTTCACGACTAACACCAACAACAATAAATATATAAAATATATCAAGTCACTAGCCTAATAATGTATACAATTCACAGGGATAATCTAGACCACTGATTTCATTTGTTTTAAAATGAGGTTTCCTTTCATATACTACCAGTTGCATCCAGACTTACTTAGCGGACTTTGATTTCACTGGGATAAGGAAAAGGGTAGTGATTTCATCAATTTCTTCTGCTGAACACTTGTGTTATATGTGGCGATGTCTAGGTTACCTGTCCTCTTCCAACTGATGGAGTATGTTGGCTTTGGACTTGGAAGTTCCAGGTTCATATTCAGTGAGTCATATAGCTCACAAGATAAACTTTGCAAGTGATTAATTTTCAGCCTGTCCTACCTCACAAAGTTCTTGTGAAAATAAATATTAAGGAACCTTATACCCTACCAGTGCTAAATCCTTGATAACATTACCAACAGCATCTGCAACTATGAGAAGGAATTATTGTATAAGCATTATTCTTTGACATATTACCAAGTTCTGTTATATAATTGTGAGGATGGTCATTTATTTGTTTTTATTTCTTAGAAGCTGTCAATTTCTTTTAAATTGGCTTTGTAAAACTGATCAGTCCATGGAAAACAAAACACAACTTTAGCAAAAAAAAATCACCTTTAGAATGAAGGGATAGATATTTACTGCTCATATTCAACAACTTTCTAAAAGTTTGCTTGTGCATTATTACAAGAACAAAAACAATGTTCCTTTGTACAGTAAAAGGTATATGCAAAGGATTTTTATTTTATGCATTTGGTTGTGCTTAATTTGCAACAATGACATATTCTACTTTCCTAGATGTAGGTAATCGTATTTTCATAGTACACAAACTGAATAGGAATAGCAACATTGGTAACAGCTCTTAATAAGGTCTGGGTTAGTATTGCTCATTACTCAAATACTCGTTCATTTGTTTTCAGAGTTTATTACTTTCATTCATTGTGGCTGTCCAAACAACAGATAGACACAAGCATCTGTAATTCAAGCATAAACTAGTTTTCCACCCATGTTCACTACTGGCATAGTCAATGTTGAGGGGCACAGTGCATGTACTTTACATTTACCTGGTGCTTCCCCATCCTACATTGTTCCAGCTTTTCTGGGACTTCTTCTGAGGGTGAAGCAATAATGTGAAAATTGCCCACACAAATATACCTTAGTTCTCTGCCATACTTTTCAAGAGCTATTATTGGTTATACCAAGAAAATTCTGATTTTGATAACTTCATAATAAATCATGACATAAGTAATACTTCCTTTTAAGTGATATAATCTCTGAGGACAAAAGGAAACTGGAATACAGTGTGATCTTCAAGGGGCACACTTCCTTAGATCAACTGATCTTATTCCAAGTTATCAATCAGCCTGGAAACTACATTCTCAAAGTGACAATTGTAAGTGCATTCTTGAAGTATATACTAAAATTAATTAATTAAAGTGGAGGCTTATCTTAAATACACATATGAAATGGGATAAAGCAAGTGAAAACCCTTTCCATTTTGCCATTATTTGATATTGCCTCACATATCACCTACCTGGAAAATATACTTGAAATATGAAGGTAATAGATGGGAAATGTTACGTAAAAAAATTTCCCTTCCCATTAAAACTTTTAGGTGAATATGCAAATGTTACCTGGCCCTGTCACAGGCTGACTCTGTGCTCTAGCAGTGCCCCGTGATAGTTGTCATCAGAGAGGTCTGTTAAAAACAAAAGCAGACAGTGAGCTGAGATCATATGATTCCCTCGAAATTTCCAACAAGCTGCCTGGGAAATATGAGAGACACATTCTACCTATAACCTACTGTGACATTATTTTCTCCGATTCAGACAGTAACATTAAAAACTGATTGCATATACATATTATACCAGTCTTCAGTCCAATTTGTTCCAGGCATGAGACTGAATCTCTTCACCCAAGCAAACTGAGAAGTCAATAACATCAATTGTCATATGTTAATTGTCATATGACAATTGTCAATTGTCATTAATTGCCATGATGCTGTTATGAAATCACATACCATCAAATGTTTATGGTCCACAACTATCTGTATTGCCAACAAATTCGTCTTTTGAAGAAGAGGCCTTTCAGCATTTGGGCAAACATCTGGGATTTCTAAAGATAGGCATATAAGATAATAAAGTTCCAGTTTCATACAATTCAAGTAAACAGTGTATCCCTAAAGATGTGCAGCAACATTCCACGTCAAGCAAGTAGACTTCTGCTCCTGCAGCAGGAGTTCCCTGTGGTCCACTGTGCTCCAACCCTTCAAAGTCAATTTAGGATACAGACAGGAACAAAGGGGAATCAGTTCTGCCAGCAGAGTCCATTCTGCTAGTGGGCAAACACAGTTGAATACAACCCTTTATCTGAAACAGCTAATGAAACAGAATGATCTTCCCAACTACTGAATTCAGTCTAAATACATGAACACCTAAGTGTCCCCACATCCATATCCAAAATTGCCCAAAGTTAAGTAATCTTGGGAGGAGAACCAGCAATGGCTTAATATTCTGATGTTGTTTTTGTTGTTCTTACATACTATCAGAGTTATATCCAGCAACCCTGTGAATTAATGCCCATTAAAATATCCTTCCTTATTCAGCTCAAGCCTCTGGCTTCCTTTATGAAATCAACGCATCTTGTATTTGAAGTTCCTCTTCTTCTTCTGCCTTCTCTTTTCCCTAATATTGTCTTCTCCAGCGAGTCTTGCCTTCTCATGATAAACCCAAAGCATGATTGCTTCAATTTTGATCATTTTTATTTCCAGGGAAAGTTCTGGCTTGATTTGATCTAAGACCCACTTGTGTATCCTTCTGTTTGTCCAGAGTATTCACAAAGCTTTCCTCCAGCACTATATTTTGAATGCATCTACATATTTTCTTCCTGTCATCTTTCTTCACTGACTAGCTTCCACACATGTGCATATCGATTGTAGTGTGGATATGGAATATAGTAATGTGGATAATCTTGGCCTTGGTCTCCAGTGAAACAGCCTTACACTTATCTTCTCCAGTTCTTTCATTGCTGTATTCCAAGCCTCAATTTTCCTTGCATGTATTGGCTGTAGTCCCCATTTGATTGATAACTGGAACAAAGTATTTACAATCTTTCACAATTTCAATTTTTTCATTGTTGTTATTAAAGAAGTGTAATTCTTCTGTAGTTGTAATTACTGTTTTCTTAATGTTCAACCAAAGTCTTGTTTTTGTACTTTGTTCTTTTACTTTCAATTCATTGCTGCTTTCCACCAGTAATATAGTATCATCTGTGTATCTAAAATTATTGATGTGTCTTTCACCAATTTTCACTCTTTTCTTCTCCAATCCTAATTCAGCCTTCCTTACAGTATGCTCTGCATAAAGATTGAGCAGACAGGGAGATAAAACATGCCCTTGGCTGATGCCTTTGCCTGATGCCATTCTGTTTCTCCATATTCTGTCCTAACAGTTGCTTCTTGTCCTTGATACAGATTATGCATCAGGATAACAAACTGCCAAGGAAGAACAATTTTTTCACAGCTCTCCACAGCTTCTCATGATCCACACAGAAGTCAAAGGCTTTACTGTAGTTTGGTCTTCTTCTGACATCGTCTGGTGTGCTCCAGCAGCCAACATATATTTAACCAGAACAGAATCATATATTTGACCAGAAGGCCATATATTTGAGCAGAAGACCAGAATCCAACTTGAATGTCAGCCATTTCTCGTTCCACATAAGTTCTTGTTCCACTTTTACATCTTTGTTGCAGCACACAGAGCACCACTTTGCTTCCAAAGGAACTTTTTGTGGGGATAAGACTGAGAGCAGCTGGAGGAGAATGAGGTAAGCCACTTTTGAGTTTGTTGCAAGAAAAAAGGTGGGTATAAATCTAATTAATCATCATCATCACCATCATCATAAATTAGCATGATGGTCCTATACTTACTACACTTCTCAGTATCTTTTTTGGGGACTGGAATGATCATCATGTGACCACATGGTACAAGACAAGGTGCAGTTACAGTTCTCGACTGAAGATGGATTGCCTTCTAGTAGTAAGTAGGTAGGATCCAGATTTAGGCACCTGCACCTGGGATGGTGAACTTTGCAAGAAAAGAGCCACTACATCAATAAATACAAATCCTAGATGCAGTATTTTTAACTAATGTTAATCTGTTTCTTCCCTAGTTCTCTGAAGTCTGAATGAAGCATTCTCTTCATTGGGTCACTGTGGCTCTCTTGTAGGATTTCAAGCACTCCAACTTCTACCTTCCTTCATTTCATTAAAAATATATTGTTTAGTCTAAAACAGTCCATACATCATCTGATTGCCTCATTACAGTTTATAAATTAAAGAAGTCAAAATAAATTCTTGCATGAAAAAAGACTCAGAAATAGCTCATACTTGTTAGGCAGTCAGGTTATTTTCTTCTTCCAGCTCATAAATGTAATCTGTACACAAGTTTTATTCTTGCGGTTTCATGGAATGTTGTTAAATTGTCCAGCCTACTAGTCTGTACTATATGACACTGCAAAACGTTACTCTTTTTAGATGTTTAGAACTATGATCTCTTCCATCTGGAGAGAAACAGAGGATTAAAGTAAACCACAAATTGTAGAGAAGAAGAGAGCCAATTTGTCAGCAGGAAAAGGTGGAGAGAGATCCGTTTCTACCATTTATTGCTATAGCTTGAACAATACAGAATCTTTAACAGTTGATGGAGACAGTATGCCAGAGTAATGATCTTATTAGAGTATAACATAGTCAAAGAAAATGAAGCCTTAAGAAAATATGCAGTGGAGAAAATGTGTGTAGGAAATGTAATATTGTTATAACAAAAAGAATGTCTTACTGCTGTGATGCATACTGAAATATCAAAGACAACTAAAAAGATTAGCCAAAAGGATATGCATTTAAGAAGATCTTTGGCAGGTCAACAAATCTCTTTTCAAAATAATAATTATTGTTACAGAATGTCATCCTTTGCAAGGCAGAAACAGGACAGGTGATGACATTCTCCAAAAATGCCATTTTTAATTCATCTATTTCTAACACCCTGATGAAATATCAGCCTGAAGACGTAAGTGTCTGGTTTGTTTTTAGAATACTGCCACTGAACATAGGTAACAAACTACCAGCAAAAAAAGGGATGGGGAAAAATTTCCAGCCTTACACAGACTAGTAACAGCTTTTTAACAAAGTAGAAAGCTGCCTGGTCTTAGGTTATTGCTGGCAAAGGAGAGGATTTGCACTGATATTTTAGTTCTAGACTAGGAAATTCACTAGGGCAGCACAGCAAGGTGAAGTTATGAAAACCCCTAGAAGTCTGTGTAACTATTTAATCCAGGCATAAGCTTTCAACAGGCTGTGGATACCATGCACAGCCCAGTCACCAAAGGCACTGTGATAACATTAATAGAAATACAAGGACACTGCATGGGACAAAGATTAACATAAAAGATCTTTTGCAAATCATATGAAACTGCAGAGTGACTTCCAATTGCCTTGTAAGGAACTCTGAATGCTTGCCAAGATCAGATCAATAGTCTTTATTTTAAAATTTGTTTCTTCATTAGTAGAAGTTAGTTTTTTATGTACTGTGTTTTGGCTATATATTTAAAGAAAGAAAGAAACCATACTAAGGTACCTCAAACAAAGTAAATCCACAGGGAAGATATAATCTTACAACTGTTATTATATCATCTAGTAGCTTTTATGATTTCAATTAACTAGTAGCTTGTTCCAAGAACATTTAAATACTTAGGATTTGATAACTATGGTTAATCTTCATTCAACCTAAGATTACACAGAGTAATTACATGTAAACAGGAAAAATAAATTGAATAATACTTCCTGTTTCACCGCTGGGTACTATATTGTGTATTGTGTCATATATACAATTAGAGTTACATTGCTAAGCTAAAAATGTTGGTGAAGATCTAAAAATGACGAACAGTGCCTTTTTTAAATTAATGTCTTATTAGTTGGGTGAAGTACACTGACAAAGAATAATTTATGCTTATTCAAACTGCTCTCGACATCTTCAGGTGTTTCCAAATGAGCTCACAGAAGAGTGATTAAATGCATCTGATAACAAGCCACACATTGCTGAAATTACTTACCGCCTCATTTTATGATTAATTAAACATGTAGATTAAAGTTGCAAAAGAATTTAGATTAATGAGCAAGTTAAGTCTTGCTGATATAAGTGAATTGGGAATTGGATGCTCTGTGGAACTTTATAAACATGCATTTTATAATGAGTAAGACAAGGCTACATGTTGAATCCTGGCCACAAGGGCCTTTGACGATGCAGTCTTTTTTAACATGGTTTGACAGCTTTCAAATAACATTCTACTATAGGCTTTAAACTTTGTGCATTGCTGTAAAACATGAGACTACATAACTCATGTATTAGGAGTACAATTATTTCCAAGCTCTCCAAGGTAATGACCCCCTGTAGCAGCAGCTGTTCAGAAAAATTACAGGCTCAATTGTTATTTTAATCAGAGAGAGTTTAGTAGTTAAAAGCAGTTATGCAACTTGTAAAATTATATGGCACCTCATCTGCACTTTCTCCGCAGCATCCTCTAGTCAAAGAAAGAAAGAAAGAAAGAAAGAAAGAAAGAAAGAACGCACGCACGCACGCACGCACGCACGCACGCACGCACCACAGCTTGGGCTTATTAGTAAGTTTCGTACTCAATCATTCATAAAAAATTCAAAGCCATTTGTTAGTGTGGTTTCTGTGTAAGACAAGGTAATATTTAAATTTACAATGACTCTTATCAGCAGCAAGAGTGTTTCAAAATATCTGCTGGGCTTGCTGAACATCCAATTTTTCTCTTTTAAGATCAGCTTTCCCTAATCCAAGTAGCTTAGTCAGTGTCAGAAAGCCAAGTCGGACTTTATGTTTTTGTAGGGCAGGGACAAATCGGATTGTTCACAGGAACACAACATACTGTGTTGATATAGAAATTCAGAGAAATAAGATGGAAAGCTTCACCTATTGGCTCACAATAAGATTCATTAATATTAGTCATACAACGCTATTTGTTGTTACAGCTTGAGTTGAATCAGTACAAAGGATAGTGGCGCATAATAAGAATATTTAAATCCCAAGTCTGAATAACTTCAGCTCTTTCAAATGATTATGCCATATAAGTTTTTGCACAGCATATATGTATTGTTCCGTTATAGCTTTCTCATATTTTAAAGTAGAGAGGCAACATGTATACTAGTTAAAGAAAAGTTCTTCATAAAACAGGCAGGCCACATGGACATAATCAAATGCATACTGCATAGACAATGTCAAGCATTAAGTTATTTTAATACTGGGCCTGCAGCTCTAGTACTTTAATCATTTGCATAGATAAGACCAAATATAGGATAATCTTTAATATATGCTTTGCCCACAGAAGCTTCATTGAATATATATGCAAAAGTGGATGATACAACTTGAACATTTTACTGGGTCATTTTCCTTTAAAATTTATCCCCCCAAAATCACACATTTTTATTCATTAGTTTTCTAGACGGAGAGATAGAAGTTTAAAGTTGACAAAACTTTCTTTCACAATGATTCCTTTGGTAAGACAATATTTATATATATTTTCTTTGTAAATGTTTTAAAGTTTATACACTATTTACATATTATATTTGCAAGCATCTCCACCTCTGCAGCCAAGGGACCATAGCACATGTTTTGTATACAAAAGGTCCCAGGTTCAATTCTTAGCATCTGTGGGTATAAGGAAGTTTTCTAAAATGCACATGGGTGATTCCAATAGCTTAACAGTGTTAAGGTATTACACTGTACATCCATCCCAACATTAGTTTCACAACATGTATACTGAGACGGCAAGGCCGAGCGAGGAGTGAGGAGCCATACTGGTTTGGTCATTCTGTTTAGAACTGAAAGAACAGCAATATAATAATTGTTATTGATTACTGATTTTGATTTTTATATATCACTCCATTCCCACAGGCTCTGTGGATGGTTTAATATGTGAATCAGCTGTTAAACTCTGCTGATTATTTTGTCAATTCTCTCTCCCCCAGCCATTCTTTGGTGGAATATTTTCATCACGATCCTCTTACCCCCACACATATTTGTTTTCTTCTATTGTCTTGCTTTCAAATTATTATGTAGGAAATGGCAGAAAGGAAATGCAAGGGAGCTGTGCCTTAAGGTAATGCTCAAAAAGGATTTTATATGAGCAAAAGATAAACAAGTTCTGCATGGGGAAGCAGCTTAGGTTCCTTTTTAGTGGTTGCACTGATAATTCTTTAAGGCACAACTGCACTGATGTAGAGAATGGAGAGGTCTGCAATCAGGAGAACCTTTTCCATGAACCATTATTATGAAAGATATTGATACTTTATTTCTATTGGTTTTGGCATGTTCTACTAAATAACTGAACTTTGAATAATTTTAAAAGAAGTCTCCATGGAAGCACTACTAAAGTTGCATCATCCCCAAATTATTCCTGAGGAACTCTGTTACCTATAATTATATACTACTGTGCACACCCCATGGTAAGTAACTATGTGTTTGTCCTCAGAGAGCTATTAAAAGATAACCTTTTATTTGAACATGTCCGCTATTTGAAGGACTTTCTAATCTAAATCCAGTTTAAAGATTAAAAAAAACCATAAGAAGTGACAACACGGGCCTTGAAAGCACCCACCACCAGTTAGCTCCTGAATACCAAACAGGAGCACCTGGTGACAGTCCTCCACACTATGATAAAATCTGTTTTTGCAAAACTATAGACATGATTTCTAAATATATATTTATGCCAGGCATAGCAACAGGTGGCCTGTGGGCTGCAAGCACTGCCACTATCTTATATTTCCCCCAAAAGTTTTTAATAGTTTTTGAGCAGGGAAATGGTGTTCAAGAGGCTAGACAGTACTCAATCAAATTTAGCTGTTTGGAGACTAAATTTGGCTCTTTGCATGTTCCATAGCTGCCACAGAGCACCAAAAGGGAAAAATTTCATTTGGAAACAAGCTAAATTGAATCCATAGCAGCATTCTGTTGTATAGTGGGATGGTTCCCAGCAGAATTGCAGTGGCTAATCAGCAATGTCCACTTCCTTGGCAGTCACATCCTACTGGACCCCACAGACTGTACCCGTGAAAGGGCCTGCAGGATGAAAATGGCACTCAACATCTGGAAGTTGCCCATCCTTGATCTATACATATATAAATTAGTAGGTGTAGCTTTTATGCAAATTAGCCTCTTTTTTGATGATGTGTTTTTTCTTTCCCACCACCCTAACACCATGTTGACAGCTAACCTGGATTATTCAAGCTTTAATGTTCTGAAATGTCCTAGGCCATATAGATAAATCAAGAAAAACATAATATAACCTGCTGCTCTATAAGACATACCTTCTATTACTGATTTTTTATTTGTTTATAAGGCATGTACTTCAGCAATATCCAGTGGTGGCAGCTGGCTCCAATGTCAGTTGGGCAATATATCCCTTCTGGGTTTCAGTCTGAACTTTAAATAGGTTGAACACCATGGATACCTTCCTGAAAGTTGAGGCAACATTAAATACTTATAACAAATAAATACGGCTACAGATGATAGTATTCCAATCCAACAAGCTTTTTCCAGGATTCCACTTCCCATAGCAGGGGTGGAAAACCTCATGCGCAGGGTCTCAAGCCTTTCTGTGGTCCCCCAATTACTGTACCTAATTACTTTGGTCCTAAATCCCAAGACTCCAACCAGCAAATAGGAAAAAAATTACATGCAAAAATGGCAGGTAGGTCTAGAAAGGTTTCCTCATACCTGAATTGTGTTCGGATCTTCCAAAATTATCTGAGTAAAAAATTCAGCACATCTCTAACAAATTTGTACGTTGTAGAACCTTGACAAAATTAACTAGTTAGAAAACGCACTACATCACTATCACTTCATGTGAAAAGCTAGCACATGAAAAAGGTGTTTAACATTACTATTTCCTTCATTTGCAAGTTTGGCATCAAAGAATTTGCATGTTGGGGAAGGATATAAAAATTGCGTATGTGCATATTGAAAAAAATAGTCATCCGTCATCTGAATGTCTGAAATGGTTCTGACAAATTAATCCCTTATGTTAAATAGACTTCTATGCACATTTAGAATACATAATAATTTAATATAACTCTAAATCTGAAAAGGTATTGTGAAGCTGCACAGGACAGAAGTTCCTTTTTCCCAAAAGTCCACATTGGCAATTCAAATACATCTGGAAGATTAATAATAATTCTGGATCCATCTCAGTAATGACCAGTAAATTGAATATGTATTTCCTGCCACACTTCCACTTGAAAGCGCATTGTTTTTTACAAAAAATACACCATTTCCTATTAATTGGATATATAACTGTGATGCAAGCCTATCTTGCACCTTTCCTCCAAGGTTCTCCAACATTCTTGGAATTCTTTCTGAAGGAGTTATTAAAATTGTTTGAGAGACAGTCAGAAAGTCCAGTGCAGACAAACAACAGAGCCAAAATAATTGTCCAATTAATCAACATAATTATGACATCTCCCAACTCAGTTGCCCTTTCAACTGAGAGCAATTTTGAATACCTAAAAAGGATCTGCAAGAGTTACATGTTATTTTAATAATAGAATGACATAAAAATTACTGTCCAGAAAACTGCCTAGGAACAAATACACACAATAATGCAGCATAGCAAAAACCTACAAATTTTTCCAGTTAGGAAAATTATTATTTTAAGAGTGGTCTATTTTCAATTATTTGCCAGCTACATAGCAATTTAGTTAAGAAAGAAAGAAACTATTAACATAAAAAAGGAATCTGTACCAAGAACTGTAACAACAGTCTTATTCTGGAGATTGGCCAATGGAAAATATTGTTAATTGGAGTGTTTCTTTCCTCTCAGAGAGCTTTATAGAAATCCCTCTCCTGCAAGAGGACATATTTTCGCAGATGGAGAAGGGGACAGTTTCTAAACTATCAGCTGATTACAAAGAAGGCAGCATCAGCATTCAGCTGCTCTTCAAGGGGAAATTCTTCCGTAAACACTTTAAAATGGTGGTTATGGATTTAAATGGAAGGCAACTTTGATTTACACCTTTTATATACAGAGCTTCATGTAGATGCATACATAAAGCGATTATAAATAAAGGAATAGAAAGCCTTAAGACACAATGCACCTAATCAATGTCAGCGAAAGTGTTCACAACCATTTCTCTATGAACTCTTAAGTAAGAGGATTGTGAACTTCAGTCAAAACTGAAAAGTCAAATATTCATATGTGGTTTGATGTGGCCAATATTTCTCTATTTTATGTATTTATTTATTTATTTATTTAGGCAACTTCTATGCTGCCCCATTCGCCAAAGCCTTGGGGCGGCTCACAAACCATAAATAAATAAAATTCAATAAAACAATATAAATTAACAATATAAATTAACAATATAAATTAAGTTGCCCTGGCCAAAGAATAAAATGAATAAATAATGTTAACAATTAAAATAACATTTGAATAAAAAGGTCGTTGCCTGGCGCCGAAAAACAAATAACAACGGCACCAGGCGGACCTCTCTGGGGAGCGCATTCCATAGATTGGGCGCCACCGCAGAGAAAGCCCTCCTCCGAGTACCTACCCTCCTAATTTCCTTCACGGAGGGTTCCCGGAGAAGGGCCTCTCCCGCTGATCTCAAGGGGCAGGCGGGCATATATGGACGTAATATGGATTGATTGCATTTGTATGGTGCTCCATAGCCCAAGGGCTCTGCTGACATATGCATGTATCAGCATTGATACAAGCCATATTGAGCACATATTGCAAACTTTAAGGTGCCTGAAAAAGGCATTTGAAGTTAGATGCCTCCTTTGTTTTGTTTTGTTTTTTACATACAGAAATTACATTTGAAACATTGCATACATTATAACTTCCAAGCTATCTAACACCAAAAAAGTAGCAGAGTCAGGGCTCACGGGGAAACAGAAATAGCACTTCTGTATTAGAGGGCTGCCAATTTCACCCGTACTGCACCAGAATTAAGACTAGCAAGGGATGCTAACCACAACACAGCAACCCCTCTTCTTTGGATATGTCTAAAATAAAAGACAGAGGAAAGAAATGGAAATTCAACCACTCAATCTGGAGAGCAAAATGGTAGCAGATGACAAAAGGCAGAAAAGGTCTCAATTCCTACTTTGGCTCAGTCTTTTCCCAAAAGCAGAATTATGACCATCCTGATGAAGTACAAGCTGAAAAAGCAGGACTGCAGTTCAAGATTGGAGGAAAATAGTCCCTAATTGAGTTAAATGAGTTCAAATCTCCAGGGCTCAATGAACTCCAGAGTCATCCTAGGACAGTGATGGTGAACCTTTTAGAGACTGAGAGCCCAAACTGCAACTCAGAAACCACTAATTTATCGTAAACTGCCGACACTGCAATAAAACCTGAATTTGCTGACCACCAGCACAAGGGGGCAACGTTCCACTGACCACCAGCTTTTGGCCGGCCCTGAAAAAGGCATCTGAGTGTATTTCCTACCTTTCCTACCTTCTGCTAAAATCAGAGTCCAAGCAAATCCCTGGCAGCTCACTGACCAGCCATGCGAAAGCTCGGCAAGTCGTGACTAATGAGTGACATTGTTGACTGGCACTCTTAATCTTTCCAAATATGCGCATGGCTGCTGGGGAGATCGCATGCCAACAGAGAGAGCTCTGCGTGCCCCTTTGGGCACACGTGCCATAGGTTCTCCATCACTGTCCTAGGAGCTGGCGGAAGAACTCCCAGAACCACAATCTATTATACTTGAAAAATCAGGAAGACAGGAAAAGTGCCAGATATCTGGAGAAAAGCTAACATAGTCCTTATTTTCAAGAAAGGAAAACCTGGGAATTACAAACCAGTCAATCTGACATCAATTCCTGGGAAAATTCTGCATCAGATGATAAAACAGTCAGTCTGTAAACATCTCGAAAACAATACAGTGATGACTAGAAACCAACATTGATTTGTCAAGAACTGCCAGACTAATCTGATTTCATTTTTTGATTGGGCAGCTTTGGACTGTGGAAATGCTGTGCACACAATCTATCTTGATTTTAGAAAAACTTTTAACAAAGTGTCCCATGATACCCTGATTAGCAAACTAGTTAAAAGTTGGCTACATGGAACAATGGTCAGGTGGATCCTCAGTTGACTACAGAATCGGAATCATTGAGTGCTCATCAACAGCATCTTCTCAAATTGGGGAAAGGTAACAAATGGGGTACTGCAGTGTTCAGTCGTGGGGCTAGGTTTCTTCAAGATTTGTATTAATTACTTGGATGAGAAGGGCAGGGAACAATTACTAATTTTCAGATGAGTGGGATAGCTAATACCCCAGAAGACAGAAAGAAGAGACAAGGTGACCTTGATAGGTTGGAGTGCTGGGACAAAAACAACAGAATGAAATTCAGTAGGGGCAGATACCAAGTCTGCACCTAGCAAAAAGAAACTAAATACATTGTTAAATAATGGGTAATACTTGGCTCAAATATGGCAAGTGAGAAGGATCTTGGAAATGCTGTAGCTCAGAAGCTGTATTTGAATTAAAAATGTGATGTGGCTGCAAAAAAGGCAAATGCTATTTTGGGCTTCATTAACAGTAGGATCACTTGCAAATTCCGTAAAATACTAGCTCCCCTTTATTCAGCACTGGTTAGGCTTCATCTGGAGAAATGTATCCAGTTTTGAGCACCACAGTTTAAGAAAGATGCAAACATTCTAGAAAGATTTCAGAGGAAGAAAATAACGATGATCTGGGACTGAAAACAAAGCCCTATGAGGTGAGATTGAAAGAAAGAACTAGGCACATTGAGCCTCGAGAAGAGAAGACTGAAGGGAGCTATGATAGCACTCTACATGTACTTGAAACATTGTCACAAAAAGGAAGAAAGAAACTCTTTCCCATCCTCCAAGAGTGTAGGACACAGAATAATGGGTTTAAGCCAGATTCTGCTTGGATATCAGGAAAAAAATCCTGTATGTTAGAGCAGTACAACAATGGAACCAATTACCTAGAGATGTTGTGGGCTCTCCCACACTTGAGGTATTCAAGATGCAACTGGACAGTCATCTGAGAAGGATGGTTTAACTTGGTGTTCTGCACTGAGCAAGTGGTTTGACTTCTGGTCCCTTCCAACTCTACTATTCTATGATTCTATGAAATCAAATAATTATGTAATTGGAAGCAGTAGGTGGAAAAACTCTATTCTTGCTGCCAAAACAAGACCAAAGGCAAATTGCAGTCATGACTATCAGTTCTTAATTTCAAAACTCTGAGTCAAGCTAAAAAAGATTATCAGCAGGAAATAATGCCAAAATACAACGTAACATTTCTGAAGAATTTAAGTCCACATAAAGAATAGATTTGTATTGTCAACTTAACTGTCCGTTAGCACAAAGAACTAAAACCAGTTCTGTGGACTAAAACCAGAGACATTATTGACAAAGAATGTAAAGCAAAAAAAAAGCCCATAGCAGCAAGAAAGAAAAAGCCTATATAAATGACAGAAGCAGCCCTCACAATTGCAAAAGACAAATAAGAAACAGAAGCAAATAGATGAGAGAAACAAGGTTAGAATCCTCAGCACAACTTTTCAGTGACTATCATGTAGAGACAAAAATAACTATTACTAGAAACAGAAGACAGCAACAAAAGGGGAAAAATAAAGACCTCTTCTAAAAGATCCAAGAAATGAAAAGAACATTCAAACCTAGATTAGGAATGCTGAAATACAAACAAGAGAACACATAAGCAAAGGTGTCAGACAGGGATGTATTTTATATACCTATCTGCTAAATCTGTACCCATAACATAGCAATAGGAAAACTGGATTAGAATCAGTGGAAGAGGGACTGAAAAGTTTTGGAAGAAACATCACTAATTTAAGATAAGCAAATAATACCACACTACTGGCAAAAAGAAGTAATTACTTGAAACAATCTTGATGAAAGTGAAAGAAGATAGTACAAAAGCAGGAATGCAGCTGAATATTAAGAAAGCAAAAAAAAATGTCCACAGAAGAACTACAGAACTTTACTGTTAATAATGAAGAAACTGAAATTGTGATAGAGTTCACATACCTAGACTCAGTCATCAATTTAAAAGGAGACTGCAGCCAAGAAATTCAAAGAAGACTGGAAGCAATGAAGTAACTAGAAAAGATAATCAAGTTTTACTGGAGACCAAAGTCAAGGTCATCCAAACTATTGTATTCCCAATCACAATGTATGGGTGTGAAAGCTGGACAGTTGAAGAAAGCTGAAAGGGCGAAAATCAATGGATTCAAAACATGGTGCTGGAGAAGGGTTTTTCAAATACCCTGGATTGACATAAAGATGAACATGTGGTTCCTAGATGATATCAAGCCAGAGAAAGATGTCCTAGAAGCAAAAATGACATACCTGAAGCTTTCATACTTTGAAAACATCAAAAGAAAGCAAGACTTGCTGGAGAACTCAATCTTGGTAGGGAACGCTAAAGGCAGAAGATGAAAGACCAAATATGGGATAGATTGAATAAAGGAAGCCATGGCCTTGAATTTGGAATTGCTAAATGGAGCTGTCACAAACAGGCCATTTAGGAGTGCTTCTATTCATAGGGTCATTCTAGGTTGAGGACAACTTGATGGCATATAACAACAGCAGCAATGATATAATGTTGATAGTCTCTTGGTGCTGGTATTATTAACTGACCTCGTGGTATGTCTTGTGCTTATTATTCCTGAAGACCCTGGGGGAATTCCCGGTTGATAAGGCTGGTGCTCCTGTCGATGCCCTGGTCGAACTGTGGAATGGGGAAATGACCAGGGCAATTGAAACGATCACTCCTAAGTGTCCTTTCCTGCCTGGCAGAGCCCGATCATCCCTGGTATACACCTGAACTACGGGCGATGAAGTGGGTTGGGAGACGTCTAGAGCATAGGTGGAGGAAATCACAGGATGAATCTCACCAAACATGCTTGAGAGCTCATTATCGAGCCTATGCTGTGGCGGTGAGGGCGGCGAAAAAGAAATTCTTCTCCGCTTCCATTGCTTCCTCACAATGCCGTCCAGCGGAGCTCTTTCAGGTGGTACAAGGGCTGGTACATCCTGGTCCCAAAAAAGACCCCGTACCACCCTTGACAGCCCACTGTGACGACTTTGCCAAGCATTTTAAGGAGAAAATCGCTCAGATTCGTCATGAACTGGACTCCACTAGTGACTCAGAGCCTTCTGCGGAGGTGCCAATGTTGCCATCTGGTCCAAAATTGATGGATGAGTTTCAGTTGTTGCGGCCTGATGATGTGGACAAGGTGCTTGGACAAGTACGTCCCACCACCTGCTTATTGGACCCTTGCCCATCTTGGCTACTTAACAAAGCCAAGCACGGGATAGGGGCCTGGATCCTGGAGGTTGTCAACGCTTCTCTGAGGGACGGTCGGGTGCCTGCTCCTTTAAAGGAGGTGGTAGTCCGGCCAGTCCTAAAGAAGGCATCCCTGGATCCAGAGGCAGCTATGCCATGGAGTTCCGCAGGGATACATTTTGTCCCGCTTGCTATTCAACATCTACATGAAACCACTGGGAGAGGTCATTAGGCGGTGTGGGCTGCGGAATCATCAGTATGCTGATGATACCCAGGTCTACCTCTTGTTTTCAACCAATCCATGTGAGGCAGTGGCTGTACTGAACCGGTGCCTGGCCGAGGTAATGGGCTGGATGAGGGCCAATAAACTGAAGCTCAATCCAGACAAGACGGAGGTCCTGTTGGTAGGCGGCTCGGGCTTCGGGGTGGGGGACCTGGACCTTGTCCTGAATGGGGTTGCACTCCCTCTTAGGGACAGGGTTCGCAGCTTGGGAGTGCTCCTCGAGTGCTCCTATCGTTAGAAGCTCAGGTGACAGCAGTGGCGAGGAGCACTTTCCTTCAGCTTCGGCTGATCCATCAGCTGCATCCCTAGCTGGAGAACGATTGCCTGGCAACAGTGACACATGCATTGGTAACTTCCTGATTAGACTTCTGTAACACACTCTACGTGGGGCTGCCCTGGAAGACGGTCCAGATACTTCAATTGGTGCAAAAACAGCTGCCAGGTTGCTGACAGGGACTGGGCGTTATTCTCATATAACCCCAGTCCTCCATCAGCTTCACTGGCTCCCCATTGAAGTCCGGGCCCAATTCAAGGTGCTGGTTATCACCTACAAAGCCCTCAATGGCTTGGGACCTGGTTATCTAAAGAAGCGCTTGCGTCCATATCTGCCCTCCCACCCCTTGAGATCAGCGGCAGAGGCCCTTCTCCGGGAACCCTCCATGAAAGATATTAGGAGGGTGAGTACCCAGAGGAGGGCCTTCTCTGCGGTGGCGCCCCTCTTATGGAATGCACTCCCCAGAGAGGTCCGCCTGGCACCATCATTGTTTTTTGGCGCCAGGCCAAGACCTTTTTATTTAAACATTATTTTAACTGTTAAATTTATTTATTGATTTTATATCTCCCCGGGATGTCTCCAGATTGTTAATGTAATTGCATAGTATTTATTTGTATTGGAAGGCACCCCGAGGCTTTTGCAAATGGGGTGGCATATAAGTGTTCCAAATAAATAAATAAATTATACTTCCTGGTGTATTTTAAATGAACCATGACTGAATTAATACAGTAATATATTCATGGCTATAGTATATGTTTTCTGTGAATAGCTAAAAACGGGATGCTGCCCAAATGAACCCCTGGAGATGGTGATAGTGTAGAACAACCCTATCTTTCCAGTCATCAAACCTGGACTGCACCAGGAACCTGGAAGGACATAACTGAGAGATTAAGCTTAACTGCCTCATCAGTTTATATGAATGCCATCCATTCTTGTGGGAAAGAGTCACAGTGAAAGAAAAACCTGCTTTTGAGATTAGTTGCTTCCCCCAACAGTCTATGAGTCTTGCTTCAACAAAGCCACCATTGTCATAATGACAGACTCCTTGCTAGTACAGCATACATCTTACCCAAATGTATGATGATGAAGTAAGAATTCCACTTATGTACCATTTTGTGAATGTGTTGTCAATTTATCTTAGAAAGTCTGATGCACTCTTATATGAGCACACACTTTAGAACCAGAATGTCAAACTTCTTCCAGCCCAATGGCCAAATTCCATTTCAGAGAAACTCTGGAGAGCTGCATTTTAGAGGTGGGTATTGCTGTCCAAAATACCAATGTATTTTAAATTAAATCTTTTGCTGCTAGTATTTAAGTCTTTGGAATTGTAGGAAGTGGGGGAGAGAGTGCAAAAACGAGGACAGCATGAAATCAGCAGCAGTCAGTGAAAAGGTAAAGGGGAGTGGTCTTCTGAGGAACCTTTGTGCCTAGACAGGGATCTCAGGTGGGCTGGATTTCACCTAAAGTACTAAAATCAGTTCTCTGAGCTTTTCCCCAAGTAGTTTCTCAAACTCACTTACTCAAATAATATAATAGCCAGCAACTTGCAGCAGAAACAAAAATATGGGATCCTTTGTTGAAAAATAAAACCATCTTGATCTTGGATGCTAGCAAGATGTACATGTTCTGCATTGACATGAGAAGATGTTTCTGTCTGCAGAACTAGCACAGGATGTTCCTATTAGTATAGGACAAAGTTGGTGCGCAGGCATCAGGGGCATGTGGGGCTATGCAGATATGATTAGGGACTTGACTGGACTCCAGTGTATTACTGCCAGTTTGGAAACAGTAAACTGCATGAATCTGACACTTGTTTAATCAGCATAAGTCAACTCATAAACACTACCTTACCTTGGCTTCCGAAAAGAGTGAAAACTATAAGAGGGTTATCAATTCACTTTCTAGCCTGCAACAGGATCAATGGAAAGAGTTCTATATAAAATTAAAAGCTGGATATAAAAGAAAATAGGAAACTTACAGTGTGCATCATTTTCATCTTTATACCAATTATATTTGGGAAGAGGGAAGGGAAGGGAAGAGATTGCTGGAAATCATGCTCTTCCATCAGAAGAAGGAAGCTAGTTAGATGCCTATGCATATACCAACATGCTATTCTTATCTACAGGAAACTATAACAGATTCCAACAGTTTCTGGAATGAAGTACAAGCAGACTAAGTAGTCCATTGGACAACAGTAAAAATACATCTAAAATAACTTGCATTTCTTGAATTAAATATCAAAACTAAGTAGCTAATGCAGATATTTCTGTTATTCAAGGTCAACAAACATTTCACAGTTGATAGATGTATAAAATAATGTTGTTTGCTTTTTCTTTGATGGAATTCTACTCCACCAGCAGTTCAATTACCTGGTCAGATTATTTAGTCCCAAAACAACATGAATGGGTAAGAATATGAAGAAAATCAGACTGGGACAAGCAAGACTGGTAAAGCTGTTGATGGGTAGCAGGAGGGTGGATGGTGAATCACTTTTATTCATGTTACAGTCAGATTGTGGCATAATGTTGAACTATGGAAAAGCAATTATTTGGGTATCTTGGAGGCTGACAAAGTGGACTATTGGTAAGAATAACTGACTAATGAGAAATGAAGCAGACCAGTCTCTGTTCTGATAAAAATAAAATTGGAAGGTCACTAGCATACAGAAACTTATGGCTAGCCATCCTATCCCACTGAGTAATAAAACAGAAAACCACAAACACCACTCCAAGTTTGTAATTATAGAGGCTTCTGTCATAAGAGCTCATACAGGGGGTTGCTTAACCCAATGACATTTTTAATGTCTTGTTCACAAACAACTCCACCCCATTCCATACCACAGTTTGTTTTCACAAACAAATGGAACACTATGTAACATTGAAGCAGGGTCTACATTTGGTGGAAAAAGAAGCCTAAACCATTATTAGCTTCACAATTCTTTTCAACCTTGCCAATCTTATTTTGTGCATGTCTTGAATTTGTGTCTCTTTCCTCTTACTGTATCATCTATGCTAAGTTTGACATACTCTGTGTTTGCCTCTCATCCCATGGGCAAAACAATTTCCACCAATGAGAGATGTAGCCTGAAGTGCCTGATCCTGCCTAATCTTGGAAGCTAAGCAGGGTCAGGCCTGGGCAGAAGTGGGATGGGTGACTTGAGTGTATGATTCTATGATTATTGCTGTCAACTGCCTAGAGAGCTTTGGCTATGGGCAGTATAAAAATGTAATAATAATAACAATAACAATAACACTAATAATAAAAAGTGTTAGAAGGCTGGTTCCTAGTCTACATCTTTTCAAAGGGAAAGGAACTGGTTGAAGTTGTCCACTGAACCTCAAAAGTTATAGAAAAGAAAATGGGCATGGAAAGGAGCGGAAAAAGTCAATGAACAGTTTTTTGCCTAATGGTGCATCACTACATCACTACTTCAGGTCATTATCCTGCCCTGTATCCCTCACTACTACTTCCTGAGGAGTGCTACTTTTCTCTCTAGTATATTCCTTCTTAAGTGCTTCCTTAGTCAGTATAATGGCAGATCAGAGTTTTTAATGAAAATGCTCATTTGTCTAAGGTCTCTGTCTCTAAAATACTGAAACACTGTGTACCTCTCTAGTCTACAGGGTACCCTTTTCTCCCTCTGAAGACTGAGCACAGACACTTTACAAACTGCAAAGCAAAAGGTTGCTGCTAGCAGAAACTGAACAAACACATTCCTTTTCCCAGTGGTTACCAGATAAACACTGATATTTTTATGAAGACAGTTTCCATCTAGGAGATCACTGCTAGCTAGTACACTTAAAGGAAAGGAATAATGATCACCCATTTGAGGAAATGTTGTATCATTTTAAAAATGTCATAATACCATTCCTTCATACATAAGAAAAAAGAGTCAGCTAAGTAACCAAACTCAATAACATCAGTAGAGACAACCTTATATAAGCAATCTGTGAAGCCAATATAGATAAATGTCAGCTTATCACTGACAAAAAAAAAGACTGGTAGAATAATAGGGGCAAAGGAAAACCACTAGTCCACCCACCTCAAGAAACTGGACTTGTAGATAAATTCCCTTGGTTTAATTCTGAATTTCTCTTATATGACTTGAAATACTTTATTTTAAAATCTACACCATCTCAAATATCTTATTTTCAGACTAGACACAATTACAATGTTTTCAAGGGGGTTATGAAAATCAAAACTTTTTTTAAAATTCCCTGCAATACTGAGTTTAGTAGTCCTTGCCTTTCACAACTGAAACAGAGCTATCCTAGGACTATAAGTGCAAAGAATGGTAGAGGGTATACATTTCAGAGAAGGGGAAGTGATGTGAAGAGTGGGATTAATGAATGAGCACTACAAAGTTAAAAAAAATAGATTCCCATGACACATGGGAGTTTCTGGAGGGAGGAAAGGACTCAAAACAATCCCTACACAATTATATAGCCATTAAGCTGACAGTCAGTTCCAAGATTCAAATAGGAATCTGCCAGGTGATGGCATAGTTTTAGGTGTCATTGTCTCAGTCTTCTAGCAGTTTATATTGCAGCAGACAAGGGGTGGGGAAAGAGAAATGGGGAAATTGTTGTTGTTTTTTTAATTTTAGCTCATCCATCTCTTGAAATCTTACCACCACCACAATAAACATACTCACACACCAGCCCAAGTTTCCTGTTCCAGCCTAGTTATCTCACCAAACAGGAGTATTCCTGATATGGTCTGGGAATGCATTGCAGCATTTGGTTCCAAGTCCTCCCCTATTTTATTTATCTATATGATTTATTTATATTATATACAACCTTTATATCAGGAAATGGTGCTCAGGGTAGCTAACAAAAAGAGAGCAAAATTTAAAATAGAAACATAATTAAATCCATGGATGACAGAGAGTCCAGCAGAGTACCTGCTCTTCCTCTGCTCTTCCCTTCTTCCTGTCACCTAGAACATTATGCTTCTATCACACATGCCGATATACCAGTCATGCTCTGCTACCACATATTAGAGAATCAAGCATAATTCAAGTATGCCCATGTCTTAGATTGGGATTCATTCCTCCATGCTTCCCTGCCAGGATTGCCTTTGAAATGAGTTGCCAGTTCTCAGTGCAAGAATTTATTTTCAAAGGCAGAAGCAAATTTGTATTGGGCAGGGAGGTTGTACTCCATGTGTTCAGTCTAAAGGAGACTCTGAAAGGTTTTACAGCAAAATTCTTAAAAGAGAAATTTGTAGGTACAATCCTTTAAAAATCAGAATTTGTTTTCAGTCCCTAACATAAAGCCTTAAATACTTGTTAGTATATGGGGGGGGGGGTCTCTTTTCCGTCTGTAAATGTGACTTATTAAACATTTGTTGCTAATCAGGTATCTACAGAGAAGAGAATCATCGTTCCCATTTTCGTGTTCAATGCTGAACCACTAAGAAAGCAGCTGCTGTCAGTGACACACACGTTTTATTAGCAGTCCTTAAACAACTGCCCTCCAGCTATGTACAGTATCAGATCTCAAGTCAAGAGGGTCCCCTCCTCCAAAGAGTGTTGAATCATTTTAATGTTGATTCTAGCGTTAGCCTCACTCTATGTTCAGTATAGTTGTAAATTCAGCTTTACTACAGTACTATAAAGATGTGAAAGTACCGCAATAACCTCTTTTTTAAAAAAGAAGCTGTTAACATTGTAGTGTTCATTTTTGAAAATTCTGAAAATACTGATAAAAAAACATTAATAGTAGTTTGCTGCATGCCCAAAGGGATCATATAATTCTTTTTCTTCCTTTTTGTTAGAGCATGTAAATTGTGTTGTCCTTGAGGTATCCATGAGATTACAAAACCATCCCAGAAAGATAAACCCAATTTCATTGCAATCACCAGCACACATGTATTTTATACTTGACTACTTTGCTAAACCCAAAGATCAACACCTTCCTAAAAAGCTTTGTTCAGAAGGGCACAACATCCTTAAACACAGGTATAATCCCATTTCCTTGACTACAACAGATGAGTCACATTACAATCATTTGCAGAATGCTGAAATACAAATAATATATTAACTATATTAGGCCAAGGATTACAAAATGTACAAGTTTTTGAGAGTTCCAGATTTCTTTATCAGTCAAATGTTGCAAAGAGCACACTGGTGGTGGTAAGGAGGAAAAACAAAGGTTGACTAGCTGTTGTGGCCAAGATGTCTGTATATGGAGGTCAGATTGGGTTGCTCAAATTTGTAGATGTTCAAATTGGGTTCTGCCAAGTGAGGGGTAGTTTCAGGATTCAGTGCCTGAGTAGAAGGAAGCCACAGACAACTGCAAAAAATGGAACAATATAATCCAGCTATTAACTCAAATTTTCTCCATCCAGGGTCAACCAGCTAGTTTCTTGGTTGGTGGAAAACAGAAGTAAAGATCAACAAGGCAGTACTTGTATGGAAAGGGGGTGGGGGGATTGGATGCTTTTTTTGCCAAAGTTAGAGCATGATTCTATGTGGCTATTCAGAAATAAGTATCAGTGTGTTCAGAGCGTTATGCTCATTCTGTCAATTGGTTTAGGATGCAACTTTACAAAAATTTATGAAGCAATCCTATACATACATTCTCCTGGGAAAAGTCCTATTGAACATAGTAGGACTTCTGAGCAAACATGCGTAAGACTACCATGTCTGTTCCATTTATTTAAAATTCTACTTAAATCAATTGAATTTAGATGTGTGTACTTTTGGCTGGGTATGCTGCTAGTAATCTCTTTCTGGACTGCAGGATTTTTTCTCTGTACTTTTATCAAAATTTGTTTTAAGTGTCTTTGATATGATAAAATTATTCCATATAAAACTATTTAGCTGCTTGTAAAGCAGTATGACAACTTATATATACACTGCAACTATTTTCAGCTCAATACATACAAAATTCTAATTCTTTCAGGGAGAGAGAAAAATTTCCTTTAAGGATGGTTTCAGAGCAGGGACAGATAGAGATATTTTGGTGTAGGCTTCCACAGTTATCTGTTAGAAAAAGAATGACCAGATAAGCTAAAAGGACATCTTTTGAAAATTGAAGATTTGACTACAATGCAAATAAAACAGACATGCACAAGCAATTTGCACTCTTGGATTCAATTATATGCATCTATGCATATGTCATATTGGCCATTTATGCCAATCATAGGTTTTTGTTATAACCTGTAGCAGTATATTTGTATTACTACCAATTCAGGCTGCTGTAATCTGCCCTACATGAGACAACCTTCAAAAATTGTTAGGAATCTTCTGGTGGGTCTCATTGTTTCTTCTTTTTAATGCATTAAAAAGAAGAAACAACTGGATGCATTATATTGAATGTATTTTTATGTTTTAATTATGTTATATTATCTGCATTTTATTGCTAGCTGTCCTGAGTGCTATTTTTATTGAAAAGTCAAGATCTCATTTTAACAAATATATGTGTGTAGGCTAATATGGCCAGTGCAGTGAAGCCACTGAAGAATCAAGATGAGAACTGACAAGATCCAGGTTCTAATTTCCAGACATCCATAAAGCTCATTGACTTTTGGCCACTCATTATTCCTCAGCCTAACCTGTCTCCCAGGGCTGCTGTAATCCATGCATGTAACCTTGAGCCCTTTTATACATTTAATAAATAAGTAAAGAACTTACATAAATGTGCATGGCTTATTTGTTACCCAAGGCAAGAAATCTAAATGATACCCACCATCATGTACCGCAAAAACTGCTTCCTGTATTAAACAGTCTGACCAGGCCTAATAGAAGGTCCTTTTCATATCTACATTCACCAGAACAAGTTCATTATAATATACATAAATGCTCATATGGGTCACAATATATCCAAAATGCATTTTCTTCATGTTTTCTGAGAAAACACTTACACATGCTCTGGTGAATTCTGAACCACAGCATCCCATGAAAAATCCCCATCCTTTTCCTCTAGGAAAATGTGTATTGTGGCTAAATGACAGTTATCAGCTATTGTCAATAGGCATCCAGTGTGGTGAAAGCAGGAAAAGAAAAGATTGGACATCGAAACACAAAGGTCCAGACATTTGAAAAACATGCATTCTCAGTTCCGTCACAAAGGCCAAAAGAGGCAACTGAATGTCTGTCTGTTCTTACTGTATTCTGGCAGCATAGAGCTGGAAGCAAATGTAGGGCCATTACATACTTTTAATTCATTTCCCCAGAAAAATAGAAGATTAAAAAGATGGACACAGAACTCCCCAATATAGCAAAGGGGTGGTTCTAAACACTCCCTTTTCAATTTTTAGTCTCTATAGCTATATAGAGTTCAAAGCTTAGACAATCCTGTGCCTGCCGATACTGGCATGCCTGACATTTAAATCTATGAAATACCAACCTATTTTGAAATTGTCCAAATCATTAGTTGTGGAATTTTCCTAGCACTTTATGAATACCGCTGTTAATTGAGCAATTAACTTGAAACTGCAGAATGTGCTGTGATGGCATGATATGATATAAGCCATGTAAAAGAAGCAGCAGCCAAGCAACTCAGTATGTTGAAAGATATTAATGAAGTGGCAAAATCTGCCAGAGGAAAAAAATAATAATGGATGATTTCAACAACCCCGATATTAACTAGCTGAATGACACATCTGTACATGGTTTGGAGAAGCAGCTTACTGATACTATAAATGGCTTCTTTTTGGAACATCTCACTCTAGAATACGGGAGGGGGGGCACTGCACTGGATTTAGCTTCTTATACAGTAGGCAAGGCACAGCTTCTGTAAGGTACAAAAGATACAAGCATTCTGCAATAAAAACTTAATTGAGAAGCGTATTTGCATCAAATACTGGACATGAGGCAAAGGCAGGTGGGTAGGCAAACCAACAAAAATACAGTTTTGAGAGGAAGGCTCAATTTAGATTCTGTTTATGACATTTAGAAAAGTTAAGAAACTACCACTGATGTTGTATGACTCTGATAAAAATAAATATTGAAGATGCAGCCGCTTCTGACAAGTGTTAGAAACATGGCAAAAAGGTATTTAATAGCACTGTTGGCAATGTAAATTAGCTGACATTCTAGAAACAAATTCTAGCAACAAAAAGGCATTTTTTTAACAAGAAACTCCCTCTTGACCCTAAGATTTTTTTCCCCTAAGGTACTTTGAATGATACTTGATATAGTGATTCTTTGCATTTATATGGATGTGGCAGCTGGAATTGTTTACACAAAGTATTTCAAAACAAATCAGATACCAAGAATTAGAGAATGGCAGTCAAGGTATAGGAAATGGCAATACTGTATAAATTAACTTGGGCTATTCAAACTAGCTAGGGAATGTGTAATTATACAAAATCTTAACAAAACTAGAAATGGTTCAAACAATTTTAGAGTAGTTATTTCTTTCCATTGTTATGAAAGGATTCTGCAAAATAAATAGGATGTATTTGTATCTTAACAGTGCCACACAAAATACCATCCAAAAAGTAGAAGGAAATAATGTGAAATTTTATATATGAAAGTAGGTATGTAAATCATTATACTAGTTTTTTATAATATTCTAGGTTAAAAAACATAATAGTTGTATCTATATTATCATTAAGATAAATTTAAATTTTAAATTAAAGGTATTAGGAAAAGCACCAAAATATTTATAAAAGTGTTTTATTCTGTTAAAATAAATAAATACAATATTCACATTCACTATATCACAACCTCAGTATTAAAAAAAAATAAATTATTTCAAAGAGAAAAACAAATGAATAAAATGCATAATAATTTGTGTAGCCCTATTATATCATTTTATATTGCTTCTCTTTACTTAATTTATTCATTTACCCTTCCAAATGTAAGAAATGATAAATATAAATAATAGTTTGCACAAAAATTATTTCGATACAACTACCTTACAAAATATCTAAGTTAATCCATCAAATGCCTATATTGGAATGTTAATGCAAATACATCCAATGTATTTATTTTAGGGAAAGACCTAATACAAGAAGAAAGCAATTTACAAGAATTGCAATTTGCTTGTTATTACAAAAATGTTTTAACTATTTGTAATATTCTTCCAATCTCATCCAGTTAGTCCCTGGCTAGTTCAAATAGCCCATCATTTTTTTCATAAATGCCATATCCTATTTGACAAAGCATTCTATAAGCATTGGCATATGCTTTGCTTTCAAATATTTATTTTTTAAAAAAATCAAGCGATTGGGAAGATCTTAAATAGATCCAGGTCAAGATCTTAAATAAATGGACACCACCATTATAGAAGGATAAATCATACCTAATGTGACCACACATGCACATATAAGTTAAACTGGAAAAGAAATTGCATGAAAAAATGTAGATTGGTTCTTACTATACAGAAACACAAAAAGAACACTGAACAGTATTTATAACAGAATTTATAAAAAGGATAAACCATTTCACCTCAACAGACAATAAGGAAATGTATCTGTATATATTCATATTTTTATGAACTTGATCAAAAGCTAGTGAAGCAAGGGAGGAAACTGTTAACAATTCTTTAAGATGAAGTAGTAAAGCTAAGGAGACATCTGATTTTGAAGGTTTTTGCATAATCTGCTGCAGTATATACTAGAGAATTCTGCATAATTTAATAACTATTTATATAACCTATCAAATAAAATTTGCCAAATCAGTTTTCACACAATAAAATTTAATTAAAAGACACTAATACAAAATACTAATATAAATGCAGTATATTACATGCCATATGTCAAAACCAATCAGTTTACAGTCATTAGTTCTTAAAAGTTCTTCCTGAGTTGGGGCCAAAATGTTAACACTGAGGTACCAAATGAATCTCTCTCTGATTGCATATATAGGGTATTACCACTGAGAAGGTCTTTCCCCCACCCACCACTTCATGCTCCAACTTCTTTTTTCTCCTAAGCTAGCCTGTTTCTTTCAAAACAAAAGAGTAACAGGGAAAAACAGGGGGCAATAGAGCACCACAGCGCTTGCATTATCTTTTATTTAGAGTAAGCTTTTATATTCACTTATTATCTCTTCTCCCTTTACCTGTCACTTTCCACTGTTCTATTCCTTTCCTCCTCCTTACTCAGCTTCTATTATTTTGGCAAATTCAGTTCAGTGAGGCACTTAAGTATTCTTAGTCTCTGGACTTAACAGTCTTACAGAGGTCTCTCCATGGATAATGGTCTTAAAGCAGACCCCTTATTTAGACAGTAATGTAGATTGCTTTACTTATGTCAAACAATCATGAGCCAGCCCTGCTGAGTTCACGGGCTTTCCTGTTTGTTCTGCTGAACTGGGACATGGACATCTGCCCCAAAGCCACCCCCAAGTGTTTCAGGAGGGTACTTCGTACTTTTTGTTCTGTTTTGTACTAAGGCAGGGTAGGACAGACAAAACCCATAATCAAGTCACATTCCAATCATTTACAGATAGAAAAGTTCATGTGAACGTTCATCTCTGTGTAACATAAGACATACAAGACACAAGATATGACAACATGGATGTACAGAAAAAGAAAAATTAGAAAACAGGAATAGTCTAGAAGTATCTAAAGCAGTGAAAGAATAGTTCTCAAGCCACTGGTATTATATAGCATCTGGAAGATAAACAAGGAAATTGCATAAACTGTATCTTATACTGGTTACTATGCAATGTGATGACTGATGAAATCCAGTGCTGGCAACTACAACCAATAATATGCATGAAAGCAAAGTATTAAACTGTAATACTCCATGATCAAGTATGCTGTTGTCTAACTAGTTACCCTGCAAAATTCCACCTGAAATTGCCTGATTTTTTACTAGAATAGAAAAGTTACCACAAACTATTCCTCCCCCGTGGAAAGCAACAGAGTGATTTTTCATACAGGGCATTGTTTCTCATCCAGGGCATTGTCTCTTTTTCCACTACTTATCACTTCCTCTTTGTGTTGCAGTGTGATAGGTCATTCACTTTACCTAAGGCCCTTAAAGAAGCCAGCTTACCCTAGGAATGCCCACAGTAGATGTTGGCATAGAGAGAACTGAGCAAGAGTGGGTGGCTAGATGTACGAATATGAGGCATGGGATGGCCACAGCTTGAAGTTAATGCCCTGGCATCTTGCAAAGTGTCAGGCACAGAAACGGCACAGCAGGAACCAAACCATCATGGTGGGAGGCAGGAAGGTCCCACTAGAGCCTTAGGAAAAAGCCACTAGCAACTTGCTCTGCATGGCCAAAATGCAGGATTGAGACTTAAAGCTGTAACACTAGATGAAGTCTGCATGAAGTCCACAGGTATCTGTGAAATTTATGTAACTTCTGTGCAAGACTTCAGCAGTTCTAGAATTGCCATCATTGTTTATTTACTCATTTTCAAATCTTACTACTATACACGTTTCATTAAGAGCTAGATTTTGTTTCCAATCAATTTTAGGCATACAGATGTTTTTATAGTACTACTATCTTTATCAAACATTGTGCTAAGTGGGTAAAAGCTCTCTTTTACCTGCCATAAACTTATATCACCCAGCCTTTAAGCAGCACAGTTATTTATTGTAGATCTCATCCATCCACTGAGCTGTTAACCTTTTACCGCACCATCTACTATGATGAATGAATGGCTAGTGCTAAGTGATTTTGTTTTTATATCAGTAAATGAATCAATCTACCCTTGAGATATAGGGAGGGGTGGCTCACTGGATGTGCGCACTCACATGCATTTACTTACACTTACACATACACTACAGAGAAGAAAAAGAAGGACAAGCCTTCCCCAGCCTGGTCCCCTCCAGTTCAACACCCATAACATCAGCCAGGACAGGCATACTAGGAGTCACACCCAAAATATCTGGAGGGCACCAGGCTGGGAAAAGCTAAATTAGACCCATCTACCATTTTGGTTCCCTTAGTACATTTGACTTGAAAAGGTTCCATGTCAAGGCCTACCTTCATAAATTAATCTCTAACTATTAATTTAACATAGTGCCATTAAATATTTCCCTGATCTTTTCTTCTGCAATCTTTATTTGCATTACCTAATGGTCTTATGATAGCAGTTCTGTCCCAATTAGTGCCTTGTTTTTGACTTGTTCACCTAAAAGTATAAAAAGTATGATGGGACTTTCCTGGAAAAGGAAAAAAAAGAGGAAGAAAAAAGAAAACAAAAAGGACCTGGCTGCCTCAATTTGTAGAAGCAGCAGTTTCTGAACCATCTTCAAGTGCACCCCTGAGTATTGATCATTGCAGTAATCTAATTTCAGGTTGCCGGGTTAGTTTACTAAATTAGATTATCAGATTAGATTACTAAATTAGATTACTGAAATCAGGCTGTCCCTGTCTAGATTGAGGTGTAGCTGGACCATCAGCTGAGGAGGGTAGAAGGCACTCTGTGCCACTGAGGCTACATAAGCTTCAAGTGATAAAGAAAGTTCAAAGAGAACCCCCAAGCTATGAGCCTGCTGCTTTAGGGTGAGTGCAACCCCATCCAGAAAGGTTAAATTCTCTCCATCTGGTTGAAAGAACCTGCCACTAACAGCATCTCAGTCTTGTCTGGACTGAGCATCAGGTCTCATCCAGTCCATTGTCACTAATGCACATTAGTGTAAATCTGCACAAATTTCCTACTCCAAATTTAAAAACAATCCACAACCATACAGCTCTGCTATGAAACCAATTTATCATATCCACAGCCTCCCCTGATGAGCATGAAAATGAGAAATAAAGCTACATGTCATCAGCATACTGATGGCAGCATACTCCAAAATTCTGAATGATACCACTCAGTAATTTAATATAAATGTTACATGAGGATTAACCCCTGAAGGACCCCATGCTGGAGAATCCATGGGACCAAGCAGTATTTCCTATTCATTCAATCATCCTCAGCTCTACTGTATACTACTGTATATTCTGTATATTCTGCATACTTTATGGCCTTACCTCTACAATAAAAAGGGCACACAAGAGTGATCAACTGCACCAGTCATCTCTGCATTCAAGAGACAGACCAAGGTTTCAACAGGGCCATCAGCCATTTCAGCTACAAAACCCTTTAGAACCTTCAGGAAAACATCCAGATCCATTAGCTCCAGGTACACAACCTTCAGGAAACTTGGGTTACGTGGGTTGCTGGACAACCTTGAAGAAGGGAACACCTCAGCAGGTGGTGATTATGATTAGCACAAACCCTATCAGAATCCTTCTCTCCATGCATTCCAGGCTTCCTGTTGTGCTCAGCCTAGTCTTCCAAAGCGAGCTAATCCGACAGGAAGTCCACACATGCTCACAAAATCCCAGATATGCAACTAGTAACCTTCTTCAGTGCCAGGTGTAGCAGCCCAGATGGTGGCTTCCCTTGGCATGGAAGAAGGTCACTGAAAGCATGGAACATGTGGTTCCCAGCTACTGCCCAGCTACTGCCTTCCAAATGCTAGGTGCACCCTCCAGAAACTTGGACTCAGTCAAGCAGACCTAGGGAACTGAGTCCTGAACGGATTCCTCACACATCCTTATCAGTGATCTAACCATGACAAAGGGATTGCAGGTGGCACAATGGTTTAAACAGCTGTGCTGCTGGACTGGTTGATCAAAAGGTCACTGGTTCGAATCTGCACAATGGGGTGAGCTCCCATACTCTGTCCCGTACTCTGTACTCCTGCCAACCTTGCAGTTCAAAAGCATGCAAATACAAGTAGATAAAAAGGTACCACTTCGGTGGGCAGGTAACAGCATTCTGTGCACTTTGGTGTTTAGTCATGCTGGCCACATGACCATGGAGACTGTCTGAGGACAAACACTGGCTCCCTCGGCTAGGAAACGGAGATGAGCACCGCCCCCTAGAGTCAGGCATGACTGGATGTAACGTCAAGGGGAAACCTTTACCTTTAACCATGACAAAAGGACTTAAAATGAGTCCTGCATGTTCAGATTGCCACCTCAATAGCTGGCTGAAACATTTCTTCCACTATGTGCTTTGAACCAATGACATGTCAGTCCCATGGTTATCAGGAAGACCATGACATCCTGAGCCACTCCAGGCTAAGTGCCCTTGGTATGAATGGTGATGTTCCCAAAACATACTGCCTGTACAACATCACATACAAGACCACATCAATCAACCCAGATAGGAAGTCTGTTGAGCAGCAGGGTAGGCAATACACAAAAGAATCCCTAATCTGTCCTGCTGGCCCAACACAAGTTGCAAAGGTTCAGACCTAGTGATCAGAAATACAGGGATAAATTGAATCCTTATATACTATCCCCTTCTTCCCAACCCTCAAGTCTATCCTGATGCTGAACCAAGGACAGTGAACACAGATGGAAAAGAATAGTTCCTCCCTCTTAACTTATCAGGTCTCAGTTATATGTGCCAGGAAGGCTGCCTCATCTACTATTAGATCATGGATGATGGAAGTCTTGTTCTGTACCAATCTGGCATTTAAGATTGCAGGTTAAACAAATGCTCTCTTACAAAAATATGAGGGGAATATATTCAGCTCTGGAGTCTTACTTTGCTGGTGTTAAACTAACCTTCCCCAATCTGATGCTCTGCAAATGTTTTGGATTTCAACCCTCTTCATCACCAAATTAGCATGGACAGGACTGCTGAACCCCAAACATCTGAATGACACCAAGATGTATTAAACAATAGACTTCTAGTAATCAAAGTCTAGATTCCAAGGGGTTTTTAAAAAAAACTACTCTGTGGTCCCTGACCAATGCCTTTCTTTATGGTCTAATTTTAATGCCGCTTTTCAAAAACAAAATAAAACCCAAAGCAGTCTGAACCACCAAAGTCCAAACAAACAAAAACCTAAACATAATTAAGCTTTTTCCATGTTATTTCTCCCGTCATTCACCTTAATTACTGTACAGATTGATATTTGCACCTTCTCTACAATAAAGTGCCAAACAAGCCAACAAGAATAGCTAGGTCTAAAGAACACAGATTTAAACTAGGTCTAAAACCTGGGGGTCCTATATTTAGAAGGAATCAGGCTAAGCAGAGGGATCTATTATAATAAAATGATGATCTTCTGTAATGCTTGCTGCTTCTTCGTCCTCAAAGTCACAACCATCCCGAGAAAGAGGCTAATCTAAAAGATAGTTAGTGGCCCAAGGTCATCCCTGCAGGAACAGAGATCTGAACCCAACATTCCCACATCTAAATCCAACGCTCTAACCATTATACCATCCTTCTCAAAACTATGAAAAACATTACTTTGCAAAATGACCAACAAAATTGCTAGATTAGGATAAGAACTTTATTAGAAATAGGAATGCGTATATATTGTTCAATCAATTCCCTGAGCATTTTTTTGAATTGCCATGCCATCATCCACTCACAGATGGAATCAGAATTGTTTTGGATGTGCAAGAATTTTGTTCCACTAGCACAACAGCACATTTGCATTAATGCACATTAGTGTAAATTTGCACAAATTTCCTACACCAAATTTAAAAACAATCCACAAGTCTTCGAAACCATACAGCTCTGGTATGAAATATGCCAGGTGGATTCATAGGAAGGCAAACTCATGTGAACCCAATGCAGATCTCTCCAAACACATAAATAGGAACAAGTAACATGATAAAGCAGTGAGCAAACTTTGGGGGATATCAAAAGGTTTTTTATTGGCCAGTAAGGGAAGACCATCTAACCAAGAAGCTGTGTTATTTCATGCACAAGAAATAACTGCAACAAAAGCAGGAGATGTATGACTGCTGTAGCACAGAAGTTGCGGCTATTTCCTGCCATTGGTTATACCCTCTCACAAGACTTTTATGTATGGGTAATCCTTACACATGGATAAACATAATAATTCTGGAAATTAAAGCATTTTCATGCTGAGGACAACAAAACTTGTGTACAATTAAAGTTACATCTAGTGAATTTTGATCCCAATCCCCAACCACTACCATCTATACTTATAAACATAGTAAGAACCCCCAGCTATGAACTAACATAGAAATCACTACTTTCTTAAAATCTTGCCAGCATATCAGAGCAAGGCAAATAGTACACAACATATAAAGAAGAAAGCACAAGGATTAGATAAGATACTATAAAAATTGCCTTAATATTTATAGTTATTCAGTAATTTGGCACTGGGAAAAATCCTTTGTAAACAAAGAGCAAAAATGAGCCAGAGCATGTTACAAAATGATATGAAGAGATTTGTCATGGATTAAATGTTAGTGTGAAAAGTCTGTTAGTATGAATCTTTCCCATTGACCTGGTTTGCATACCATAGCAGGGACACACACATGTATTTTCATGTGTGGTAAATGACCACCAATTAACCCAACTGGAACTTGTAAGTATAATATGCAGGTCTGTACTGCTGGATTATTCAGGAACGGAGAAGCTCAACACTTAACCCATGATTTGATGTTGGCTTACCAGTAACTATTTATAAAAACAAAGTAATAAAATATTTTCCAGAAATAACCAAAGATTGGGATATTAGGATTCTATCCAGACTTACCCGCTTCCTAAATACCATCAATATATTCCATTAAATCTCTAAGATTACAAACTAAATATTGTAAATATAACACATTGAAAATATTTTTGGATTCATGGATCTCTAACCAATACATATGTGCATATGGCTATATGCACTATAAAACATATTATTCAGGTCCTAAATTATAGTACCAAATTAAATATGACTTCATGTGTGGTATTTCATAGTGACAAATTCTGGAAAGCATACATTCACATGCAACTATTATCCTAGACAACCAGAAAAGTCACTCTTTCTGTATTGCCCATCGACTGCTCCAACATCACTAGAAATGTGTACTCTTGAACCAGAATACTGAGTGGTTACAGAAGATGCAATGAATCTCAGCATTTTAATTTTAAGCTCTATGAGCAACTATTGTTAAATAAAACAAGCCTCACCATTCGTTGCATATCACTCATTTTCAAATAATTTCTTTATGGTACAAAGAGCCTGAATGTTGATGGAGTTTTTCAATTAAATCAAAGAAACAATAGTACTACTTATGTGTACGATACCACCTATAATTTATTAGAGCAGTTAAAGCTGGCTCGAGTATGTAATGTTTATCCCTTGGCTACTGCAGAATCTCATTAAAACTTGCAAGTGTCAATGCAGCAGCAGTATGTAAAACCCAGTTAGCATTTCCGTATTAGCTCACATTGCTAAAATACAATGCTTGTCAGTATGTGAACTAGCCTGGAGTCCATTTTAGAGTGTAGATTTTCTTTACAGTTCAAGGGAATTTAAAATTAGACATATAAATGGTCTCTAAACAGCATGATAAAATGAAAGAGCAAGAACAGACTGCTAAACTGTAAGATTTGCTTCAATCACAATCCCAGCAATGTGCCTTAGGACACAATCCTAAGGAGATGCCAATAAGTCCCTAAACCCAGGGGCATATGGTCATCCAAACACACTCTTTCTCCACTCTCTGAAGGAGCTTTCCTGACCTTGGAGAGCAGGCAGCTTGGAGAGAGTAGGAGTCTGGAACTCCAATTTCCAGATCCGAATGCTGTGTCCAGCCTCAGATCCAAAAAATGACGTATTTGGTGGCCCCTCATGTGCTGCTAAGGCTACAATCCCTTAGGCTACAATCTTAAACACATATAATAGGGAGCAAGGCCAACTGAATGTGGTAGGGCTTACTTCTCAGTAGGCACACACAGAATTTCACTGTTAACCTTGAGTTGTAAGTACCACTTTCAAAAGATTAAAAGACAGATGTACTTGGATGCAATCCTAATAAAGTCAATGAAATTAAGTGTTGCTGTTGACCAAATAAAATCAATAACAGTCTTATTCCATATAATACTTCATTATTCAGTGTATAAATCTAGTGCTATCAGAATGTTGTTTGCTCAGTCACCCATGTCTTCTATTTCCATTTGACCAAACCAGAAAGAAACCACCATGTGAAAAAGTGCAGTGTTGACTATTTTGTAACCTTTCTTCTTTGGTCAGCCGCCTTTTTGGAGGGGGCGGTTCTAGGAATTCCTCTCTTTTATTCCATATTAATCATATATGAATACATACACACAGATCTCATAATGAAGATAACAGTCCATGTAAACATTATTTACAGCTGTAAACATTCTTTTTACACTCGCACACTATGGTGTGTGAAGAACATTTGCACACCATATAAATATCGCCTGTAGATCCATTTTGCATATTTCAAATGTATTAAGCCAGAATGCTGCAACCATAGTTTTAAAATGGAATTGTAACCATGCTCTCCATTGTGATCTGAAACATGTTTACTTGGACCTAAGCCAGTTTTCAGACCTGGGAGACTCTACATGCAAATTATGTGAGATTGATGTACCTCCCAACTGCATGCAGAGTATGAAGAAGAATGAGTAGCAGAATGCTTCAAAGGGTCACATTGAAGGACCTCTTGAAATTAACACTCTGGTTGCAATGTTTTTATTGTGTTTTAAACTGTTGTGAATATCTTGACAGCTTTTAAGCAGATAAGATGGTATAAATATGTTAATAATAAATACATTAATTAGTGTGCAGCAGAGAACCAAGTTGTGACATGTTTGAGACAAGTGGCCTTCAGCTGATCTGCCCCATGCACAGACTACTCTCAGTTTTAACCATGCTTTTACATTCTATATGTAACCTTGAACACATGAAGTAGAAAATCAGTGCATAACCTTTAAAAAGGAACACACACACATATGTACTTCTTAGCAGGTAGAAATACAGACTGAAACATAGCAGTACTTACAAAAACACAAGAAAACCAACCCTGGGACCCAGAAATCACTGGTAAGTTTCCTTTGAATTCATGAAACTGACCTAGAAAAAAGCACACAAAAGAAAAAAAAAGATTTAAAGCAAATATTTAACAGTTATTCACAAAATCAGCCTTGTAAATATACTCACAAAAGCTACTGACTTGCAAAAGATACTAGCCTGCTGGGAGATGGCAGAGGGACACAGAGCTGCATGAGGAAGAAGGGCCTTCCTTCATAGCATGCTTTGCTTCTCCTTGAGCACAGAATACAGATGGACTGTTTCATTCTTCCTCACTTGCCTTCATGCAGTTCCTGGTCACCTTTGGCTACCAAGCCTGTGCTTAAATGCAAGCTTATACAAAATGATTTGTTCTTACTGCTGTTCCAGTTAAGAGGAATTTTGTATCATACACCAAGTTACAAAAAAAAAACCCAAAACAGTTGTACCTATTTAAAATTAATAATTTACATAAAAGTTTCTAGGAAACCATTTCCAGCAGAAATAAATATTTCATTGTTATCCATTTTGCAGAACAACACTGCCCATTATTGGCTTCTATAAAATGTCAGAGACAGAAACAAGGAACAACAATGCCAGATTTATTATTACTATTCAAAGTGCTGTTAAGTTATGCTTTTAAAAAGTCATTATTTGTTAGCTGGCTTACAGTTGATAACAGAAAAGCATTTAGCTCTGCTTATTTAACACTGAACATAAATTTAATATTTTATTATTTTATTAATCTTTTGATACTTTTCTTATATATAGGTTAAAGTTCTATGTGGAACATCAGTGGGACTAAAACCAAGTTCTTTGGCTTAAGTAGCTTGTGGATTGGACAGTAAGTTGAAAGTTAGCCTAGTACAATGCCATCACAGTATTGAGCATTATTCAATTTAATTTTTTCCCTTCCTTCCTAAATGCCCTCTCAGTACTGGCTAGAAAGGTAACAGATGCTACTCCAAGCCACAGACTGGCCTTATAACATTCCTTTGCTCACACAATGAGTCACTTTATGCCTCTAAATATCCCTGGTTTCCTCTCTCCAGAACCCTAGTGTGTTAGAAGGTAGTTCAGCAGGAGTTTATTTTTATTGTTCGGTCTGAATGCAGCTGTTTTTGTTCTTGGGCAAACAAAAGCGACTTTGTTACAAGGCCCTTGTTTTCTTTCCAGAACATGGGCATGGATACCAGCAACACCACCCTGAAAACAGAAATAAATATAAAGCACTAGCTGGGACTGAAAACCTGTGCCACTCCCAATGGACTGTTCACAGTTGAAAGTTTTGAAAGATGAAGCTACATATAAAAAGGTATTCAATTCAAGAGTTTGGTAAACCTCAGAATTGCAATCATGACAGGTTCTGGTTTTTTCAACTTCAGGAGATTACACTGCACCTTTCAATTCAACTTATTTTAGTACACGTAGTTAGGTGGGGGAAATGAACTCTCACAGTATACATTTTGTAAATATTTTATTGCACCATTTCCATAATACTGTTTTATCAGTGTTGTATGGCTACACTGAAAGTTTTCAAGGCAAAGGCTGATGCTTCCCTAAAGCTTTAAAGCTATGTTTATTTGGGTGCCTGTTTGCTTCTCCCTCCCTCCTCACTTCGAAAAATAGGTATGCAAAAAATGCTATATGTTTCCATATTTTCTCCCTTTAAGAAACAGTGCCTACACTTCCTGAGCAGAGGGAATTTGAAACATGGTATGTCTAACCTCATCAAACTTTCTTTGCCACTGCGTACCATTGGACATAATTGAAGTCAATGACTCTTTCAGTTATACTCTATCATATTAAGTCCCTAACCATGTAAAACAAAGAAAGATATTTTTGTCATGTTGGTAAATACATAAGCTCTTCAGTACTTAACATTCAAAATTTATCAAACCCCAAGTAACATGATAATTTATGAGGTAGCATTTGGTTGGCCTGTCTTTTTATATCTTTACTGTTCATTTCCTATTTCCCTGTACCCTAACTCTCCCCAGCACTGGATATTGCCAGCTACAGACAGATGTAATTCTAAACCATGGTTTGTACTATAAGAATAAGCAGCAGTGAGCCAGTCCTTTTTGCCACTCCTCAGCTCACACAGGAATGCTGCAAACCCTAGCTCAACTCTGATTCTGATTTTCAGGCCATCTACAATTCAAATATTGTTTGTTGTGTTTGCCTGCAATGGGTGTATTTGCATGCAGCAGTAAACTATGGTCTGACGAGTCTTTCAACTTATGAAGAAAGTGTAAGCCAGGCAGGTTAAACCATGGTTTTGAGTTACATCTGAATGCAACTGCTTCAGCACTGTCATTCATTTCAGTCAAGCCTCCCCTGAATACCAGATGCCAAAATCCAAGTACATCATGTTTGGTACAACTAGGATTGGCACCATTTTATTTTTTTCACCTGGAAAAGTGACTTGCTAGGAATAAAACTAAGTAATGGGTTCAAGTTTACATGCTTAATTTCTGGGCTACTCTTGAAGGCAAGCAGGTGGATCCAGAAGAGAGCGAGTATAACCCAATCAACAAATTTCATTTCCTGTTATCAATGCAGTGCTATTATATATGTCTGCAGTGAGCTCTGAATCTCATTATCAGATGATTTATGCTATTACTGTGCTTTGGAGACACCAATTAAACAAGGACAGCAGTTCATAAGGTCACAGCTAATTAATCCGAAAAAGTATAAATACACTTTAATGCACACCACCTCATGTAGAGAATTTAGGAACAAAGCATCAACACTTTATAATGGGTTACACAATTAAGCATGAAGGTTAAATACACACACAGTCAACGCAGTCTCTATGCTCCGCTCAAAAATATTTTTATTGTATCTCATATTTTTAAGACAGGGGAAGTACAGGCCAGTGAAAGAACAACACCAGAAAGATTTGCATCTGAAACTGTTAATGCTTAAAGCAAAAATTCAAGAAAGTGAGAAGAGAGAAAAGGGCTAACCATGTCCAGTGATCCTGAGCAAATTAAGACCTCCTGTCGTTCAGATAACACCTCAGAACTGGGAATCGGCTGCAGGCCTCACCAATATTAAAGCAGCTAGGCAGATGGGGGTGGGAACAAAACATAGCTTGGTCTCTCCAACACAGTTTCATCTGAGCTAAGCATTAGAGACCCACTTTTTTCTCACAGCTTTCCCCCACAACACACATCCCAACACATATTGTTAAATTTATCTTTTATCAGACTGTCCTGATAATACCTCACTATTTCTTCTCTTTCTCAACCCCACCCTGTCCATATTATGCAGACTGCAAGCCCTCTGTGAAGAATTCCCCATGGGGTGATGTGGCATACAGCAATAACTTGATCAATCTACAGGATAAACACACCAATTTAAATCCTAATGTACTATTTACTGAAACAAAAAAAAGGAGAAGTCACCACACATTTTTTGAACACAGCCATTAAAAGCCACTCCAGCTAAAAGCAAAACAACCAACCTCTGGCCTGGACCATCTGATTAGGCCACAGTGAAAGCCACTTTTCTAGATTTCCTTGCCATGAAGTGCAAAAATGGTATAGTAAAAATGACTCTTGGTTCATTTTAAAATGCTGCAACTGAAGATAATGAGAGTGACAGCTGGCCTCAAAAGGATGCAGGCCTCATTGTAACAGTTTAAAAAAAAACCCTGCAGGATTTGGGTTGTGTTTTCTGGGAGGAACCAGAAAATGGTTGAAGGCCACACACACTGCTTCTGGTCTGAGGAGAAAGAGGCCATAGGCTCTGAAAAGATTTACTGAACTGTAACCAAGGTTTATTTGCAAGGCACAGTCTGTGGGATCCAGTGCAACAGCTTTGAAATACACAAAGGATGGACCCAGTGCCACACCTGCATGAACCAGGTTACTGACTGGTCATTCATTTTTTTTCTCCTGCCCTGACCCCCCACATTTGTTCACCAGGAGAAAATGTGTGAAGAGAAGCTCTATATTGATTACAGAACAGAGAAATTTTTTTTTAAAAAAATGTTAAAAACAGGGTATCACTAGAATTGGCAGACCAGTTAAAGAAGACTTGTTGAAATAAAAAGTTTTCAGGAGGCTCTGGGAACAACATGGAGCCTGTCTGACTTCCAAAGTCAGAATGTGCCACAGAAATATAGAACTTCCATGCTAAAGGCTCTTCTCCAAGTGGACTCCAATTGTGCCATGGGTCTATGCTGAACCACCCAAAGCATGCAATCTAAGGACCAAGCACATTGATGAGAAGGCACTCCCTCCATTACCCTGATCCCAAGTTGTTTAGCAATGTGCACACTAATGCCAAAACCTTAAGGTCTGGTAGCAAATAGGTAGCCAATGTGGTTCCCTCAGTAAAGGAATTGTGTGCTGAAAGCGGGCAGTCCCTCAAACCAGTCAAGCTGCTGAATTCTGCACTAGCTTCAACTTCCAGACTGACTGTAAGAACAGGCCCAAACAGAATACACTTAAGTGGTCCAGTCCTAAGATTTTTCGTGCCTGCACTTTTCTCAAATGCACTGTATTAGTGCCACTCTGTCCATATACAGCTCAAGATTCTTTCTCCTCAATACAGAAGTATCAAAAACACATGAAGTTATACAATGCTAACAAGATGCATGTTTGACAGTTATACCTGAATAATTTCTGAAAAGACTAACCTTGTGAGTTACCAAATGACCACCTATGAATATGTGGGCATTTTTGTAGTAAGCAGTTCTTAAAAATGTAAATTCTGATAAGGAATTATATAAAATGTTCTACCCAAGATCCTGTTAGGCAATGTCCTCTGCAAATTGCTATTAGCAATTTTATTCTGTAAATATTTTATTATGTAGCTCACTAGAAAAAGTAATATGGACCATTATTGGCTTGGTGTTTACCACATTATTTGCATTGCATGACTGCTGTAAAGATGCAGCAGCCGCTTGAGGTCTCAATTTAAATTCACAAACCATTTTCAAAGCAGGCATTATGTAGACACCCTATTAAGCAAATCCTACCTCTGCCCAACTGCCAATGGTTTCATTGCAGACATAGTTTATACCAAGAGTTTGCCTTCAGAGCATTGGATCAGTGCTGGGACAAGCAAAGCTCTGCTTACAAGCATGTACAGCATGAGCACATGCCTTTTCCTCTCAGTTAAGAAACCACCATCATCCCAAATATCAGTAATAGATTACAAGTCAGAGGGTTTGCTTTGAAGAAGGCATCGGCCTCTGTTAACAGTACTATTGCCCCACGTACAGAATCCCTAGATCTTAGCCACTTCTCCACTAAATATATAACCCTTTTATATATTTAGTTACTTTATAAACAGTTATAAGGCAGTGTTACTTTATAAACAACAATTTCAGCCTAATTGCTTTAGCCCTTTCATGATCAGAATAGTATTGCTTTCTCAAGACCAATTGTTTTCATTTTATAATGAAAACTGTACAGCAGAACTTGAATTTTCTTGGAAACTCTGGTTGGATTCTTCAAGTCCCTGTCCTTGAGCTGAAACATGTTTAGCTACAATGATCTAAAAATACAATATGGCACCACATCCACAGGACACCCAAAGGCTATAGCCAAGTTGGCAAAATGTTAACAAAATTTGCCAAACTCACTTGAATGTTTAAAAATAAACATTTAATTTCAAACATGCTAATTTTAGGGAAAGGACACATAAGATCTATGTGCTTTGCTTTGCAGATCTATTAAAAATCTTAGATTTCATTCTCAATCAGAAAGGGTTAGCAGTACATGGAAATAAGCTTGCCACTGTGAGAGCTGACCATATTGATAATCTCTCCAGCACAACAGGATTTCCACATGCAAAGGGCATAGAACAGTAGGCTGGTATGTTGTTTGCCATATTTTTGTCTCATATGTCAAAATAATTTGGCTGGCTTTGGATACCATGCCCCTTGATTTAGGTGACTTGAAACCATTTGCTGCTATGCCTCAGAAAACATCATTTCTTTGGCTGTCCCTGACTGGTATTTAGCTTTATGCATTTCAGTTGTATTTACCACTGTGATGATAATTTCCAGCTAAAGTTTGTTACAGAGTCTGTGTGGAAGGGAGGTTTCTTTCTTAGTCATACCAAGCAGAGACAAAAGTGGTAGCTTGACAGGCAAGACTACAACATTCCTTTCAACCTTGCAATTTAGCATGAAGCAAAGCCATTTTAATGGACTCTACACTGAAGCAAACTTAAACTCAATTACACAACAGATTAGAATTATATTGATTCACTTCAACCTACTTCAAATCAACTTTATCTACTGTTATTAAAAGGGCCTATATTACATTTTATTTTTAAAAGCTAGATATTAAACTACATACGCACCCATTTTAAATGTGATGTATTCCCAAGTGTTAGATAACATGCAGTTAACTCAGCAGTTAGCCCCTTTAAAATCAACTGGATTGACTCTCTGGACTGTCCATTTAGAACTGGAGCCTTAAAAAGTGATGTAGCTAACTGACTTAGTTACTGTGGCAGGAAAATTGATCCAAAAATTATGTATTTCATGTTTATTTTGTTCTCAAAATGTGAACGTATAATTCGACACTGGGAATGTTGTAGTCTGTACAATGCACTCAATTTGCCTAATAAATAAGAGTTGGTGGTTGATTTCATGAAAGTTCTCTAATTTGGCCAGTCTGGGGCTTTCTTGTGGGTGCCTTGGAATATGCTAAGGCCCACAGTTGTTTCTTGGCCCAACAGAACCGGACTGCCATACAGTATCTAGGTATACCTAAATCCGCTTCTTGGGCTTTGATTATAATGACAACTGCAATAATAAATTGAGGCTAATCAATAGAAAAAGAGAAAATTCTATCAGCTGACACAAGGGTGCATTTTCAGGGAATGTCAGGAGAATAAAAGGGTTTAGGATCCTATGGATCCATGGCCTCATTTGACATTCCCCTTTTTACCCCAACCCACCATAACAGTGCCATCAAGCCATTCACAGTAGAAGGTCTTTCTACCAATGAGTCCCTCACTCCTGGAGAAGGAAGCCTAAACTATGACCGTAAGGGTGCAACTGAACACTTTTAATCCCAATGATTTCTCATCTCATGGGATTAAAATAAATCCTATCATTGGTTCTATAATTGCTTCTGCATTCTAATAAGCTAATACATAATACAAATTTATCGCCATAGTCAGGCTTTCTCAAGGGCATTCAAAATGAACAGTCACCACACCTGACATATCAGGGCTACACTTTGTGTGTAGCAATCTGTCATTGGTTCAAATTCATGATCTTTAAAAAAAACTTAAAAGGCAGCCAAGAGCATTAACTGGATCATCGCAGCAGTGCAGGGATAGGAGGGTTAATACTTTTCTCACATCATTTTTTTCAGTTGAAGTTGCTTCCTTTTCAAAGTTGCTATTAAGCAGGAAAAGACAAGAAGCAATTTACTCCCATTGGCTATTTACTCCCATTGTGACTAACAGAAACTTCCTGGGTGTTGGTTCAAATTAGGAAACAGGACAGATGGTATGAATTCCATGCCATATATCTCTGTTGTTTACTGTTGAGATCTATGCACTTTCAGATTTTGTGGAGTGGAGGGAGGTTTTGCAACTTAATCACAACTGAACAAAGTATAGCATGCCCTTTGGCCCAGGAAAAAAAATACTGGTAGCTTAAGTTGCCATTACAAGTTGCCAAACCATACAAGATTCAGTTTTAACACATACAATGACATAATACTTATCGTTCATAAATTTTCATTCCCACATTTCATTAACTGTGTTCTTCCTCTATGTTTAACCAAAACAAACTAACAAACAAAACATAAAGTTGCTTTGTTTTATAGATTTGTCTGCCTTTGCAATGCAAAACTTAAATATTTTTATTCTAGGATGGCAGCTTGTTGCTAAAGGCCTTCCTATATTCAGATGTTGACTTTCTAAGGACCCTGAAAAAAATTCCAAGAAGAACAGAAATATAAAGGTGAGTGCTTGGCAACTATGACTTTGACAAGTCAGATACCACCCTCACCTCTGCTCAACCGATTCCCATTGCAACTTTGGTTATTTATTATTATTATTACTTTACATTTCTATACTACCTGTACCCAAAGCTCTCTGGGTGGGTCACACCATTTAAGTTACCCATCCAGATTTCAATCAGACCATACCCTGCTTAGCTTCCAAGATTAGGGAACAGCAGGCACTTCAGGCTATACGGAAGCTTATAACATTTCCTATCATGTTTAAGATGGTAATTCTGAGTCTGGCAATTCAAAGCCAAGAACTGAAATGAACCACTCGGTGATGCAACTGTGTTTGCTTCATGATGTCTAGCTTCTCTGGTCAAATCACTGTGTACTAAAGCAAGAAAAGCCAAAACAATAGAAAGCAATGGTCAGAAGAGAGTTCACTGCATCATCATGACCTACAAAGTTGTCTTTTTCCAATAAGCTTAAGTGTGCTTAAAATACCAAGTGGGGTTAACGAAACTGGAGATACTGAAAACAAGGAGGAAGCTTGCAATTCATTTGAAAAAAATTATTTTTTGCTTCAAGTCATTAGAAGATTTCCTATAACCACAAAGACTAGATTTCTAGAGACACTGACAAATTAATGGTCAAGGACAAAAAGAGCAAGGGGTGAAATGGAATATAAACTTCCACTTAGTAGCTACTAGTAAAAAACATGTATAAAGCCAAAAGATCACAAAAAGCTGCTACAAAAGTTTGCATATCCTTTCTCAAGATAAATATAGCCAATGATGTTCCGATTAGCAACTCCTCTTCCATGGGTTTGCAAATGACAGGTTTTTTTATGGTGAGGAAAGACTATTAGGTGATGCAATGACGCCTTGAAAGCAAGTTTTACAATTTCCTGAGAGGTAACTGTATTAGCCTGCCACAGCAAAAAGCGAAGAATTGTATGCTAAAGACTAATAAGTATATTACAGAAGAAGTTTTCAGAGCTGGAGCCCACTTTATCAGATAATGGAAATGTTATTCCGTGTTTGAGGGAGAGACACATGTGGTCGGGATTGTGAGTAGTGATGTCAGATGAAAATGAAATGCAGAAAGTACAGACAGTGAAAAGTATGTTACTAATAGTTAACTTTTATATAATGGTTGCTGCTGATAGATAAAATTTCCAGGCATTGGCAAATTAATTTACAAATGTAGTATGATTTAAGAAACCCTCGATCCCAACTCAAGCCACATAGATTTGAACTACTTGATGTAAGATAGCAGCTTAAACCAGTAAAAATGTGTGCATCTAATAATGTGTCAGGAAATACATAACCATGTGGCAAGAAGCATAAACCATCATAAAGACTGTTGTATATACATTACTTATTGATAAGTATTAGTGAAAACATATATACAGTGTTAGTATTTACTATAAAATATATTTACACTGTTCAGAAATATTTTCCTAGGACTTACAAATATCATGTTAAAAGTACCTAACAAATAAAACAAAAGCAGCATAAAATCCAATTTCATGATAGCTAAACCATTAAAGGCATAGGGATGATACGTTGTGTTTGCCTGGTACAAAAAAGTAACCAAATGGGTGCAAAGTGAATCTCCCTGCAAAGAACATTCCACAACTGAGGCACAACCACTTTGGGAGGCCTGGCACACAGAGGCAGAAGCCTCCAAAGTGATTTTTGACATGTGGGGCAAGCTGGTAAATAATTAAAAGGTGAAAGAATATTGCACAGCTCAAAGGAAAATACAACCAAATTTGTATGTATTTTGTAATTCTGCACAAGCACAAACATGTTACTGTGCCCTGAATTCAGCTTCTTCAGAAAAACAACTTACAAATTAATATGGCATTTTTTTCTTATGAAAAAGTCTGCTGAAAGTCTGTGGGCAACCTTAAAGCAGAATTGGGAGGGAAGCAGAGAACTAACCTCTAAATATAACCATCTATTAGGCAAAAAAGGCCAAAAATGAAGAGCACAATTCAAGTGATCTAGAGTATCTCATTTGTATGGGCTGCTGAACCCCACACAAGAATTTGCCATCAATGACAGCAGCATTGTCCTTGCCTCTAATCAGGGAGAATTCTGGTAGACCACATAATAAGAAGTGAAGAAGTGTGTGAGACATGTGTTAAGTTAGCAGCAGCAGCACCCAGAACACAAAGCCAACATTCACTCACAAAAAAACAGAAAGCACACACAATGGAAATACAAGCTACTGCTTGAGGTAATTGGAACAGAACTAGGAAGGGGAAATCAAAGACATGTTGCTCAATAAGGAATCACTGCAGTATTTACTAATTAAACATGGAAGTCTTAGCTGTACGAAAGAGGCAAGGAAGAAGGATGCTAAATGATTAACTAATTAATAAACTGTTATACCCTAGGCAGGGCTGACCCAAGACATTCTACCTGATGCCTCTTCCCACTCCATGTAACAGCCTGGTACTTGAATCTTTCTTCAACACTGGCAATGGAACAGCACCTTTTATTATACCTGAAGGCAGCAGGCAAGCTGAGGAACCACAGTGAAAGCTGCATAATTCCCAGTTCCTTCCTCCAACACTTTGGTGCAACATCTTCAGCTTGAGGAACCCACTTTCATCAGTCTCATGTATGTAGCATTAATGCTTTGACAAATTGTACCCAACAATAGTGACATTTTTCTAAAAGCATTTTTTTTCCTCACCTGAATAGACTCACAACCTTTTTGACCCAAATTCTGTATTAGCTCTAACTGGTGACCTACTATCATCAAAGTATTCTACTGCCTGGCAGGCAGCAAAATACGAGATTTATGAGCTTCTGAATGAACTCAGCTTGGTGAGTCACAAGTTAAGGAGGCATACATTACAGCTGATTCCTGACACAGATGCTGCAGAATTGCATCCTTCCTTCTTGCTCCTTCTCTTACATAACTTATATAACCATTTTGATTGCATGGACAGAATCTATTTGCACATATGATTTTTTGTCTTGTGGAAGCCTCCTGTGCCTTGCTTGATAGAGCATTTCAGTGTCTCTTCGGTATGTTCCTTCAGAAATTAAACATTTTGGTTTGGCTTACACAGATCAATTTGCATAGATTGTGAAATTTGCACTAACTCCTTCTTTTGCATCCTAAACACACTCTGAAGCTGAATAAGTGCATAATTTTTGTACCTAGTTGTCAACGATATGATTTCTTGCAAGCAGGAAACCAGCACAATCCTACCAAATAGCTCCACCCAATTCGCTGTGGCAAAAGTATTGTATCCAATGGGTATTACCCTACCCACCTTAACAGTAAGATTCATCAAGTTACAGCTGAGTGTGTACCCAGGATATTTTTGTAGCCACCATTAAACTGAAAAAGTATTTTCACAACTCAATGGAAGTGCCTTCATCACATGTATAATGAATATAATTACCCATTATGTATATAGAGACAATATTTGCCAGTATAACCAATTTAAATACATAACATACATACATACAATGTATTTTAAATGTATGCTATAATTAGAGCATAACCATGTATTCAGTCTTTAACACCAGAGAACATTTTACTAGTATAAGTGTTGAGACTTACTGGATGCTGTTCAAAAGAGCATATGTCTTGGGCACTGGCAGCTTCTTGCCAAAAAAAACCCCTTATACCTTACTTTACATCATGGTATGACAGAAAAAGCATTCAATTTCCTTTTATCATCTGATTTTGTAAAAGAAGTCATTCAACAAAAATAGAAGAGAAATTGTGCCCAAAACGATGGTACCCTATCCTGTTCAAAAGTTAGACCCTAAATACATCTGTATCTACAAATTAAATAAGCAGAGGTGTTTATTTGAAATATCTATATGCCATCCCTCATCAAAGTTGATATTAAGGTAGTTTATAATTAAAAATGTGATATGTAAAACATTATTAAAAAGCTACAGATAAAAGGTAAAAGCAACATTAAAAGGCATGTGAATGTAAATGTTTTAGCCTAGCCCCAAAAGATAATGTTGATACCAGGTGGGTCTCTTTGGGGTGGATATTCTTTGACTGATGTCAAAGGTAGGCATGCTTGGGTGCTTGCAAAAGGCCTACAATGAAGTGCACAGCTTGTTGTTTCAGGAAGTGAAACATATTGCTCAGACATATTTTAACTCTGATGGTACACTGTCAATTCTGTTTTGCTTGCATATCTTTAATTAAAAGAGCAAGCAGCATCTTTACTTTTAAATAAGTGGATGGCAGGCTGTATCAGAATAAATGACTACAAGAAATAGGAGACAGAATGTGTAACAGGGAAAAAGAGACTTGAGCAGTGATTTTAGGAATAAGAACATGGTATTAGAAGTACATCCCTATTTTCCATCTGTGAAATATTAGAGAATATGATGATGAGCCAGCAGGATGAAACTGCTCTTAGGCCCACATAGAAACGTCTATTCATATAGTAGTTTGCATAACTGCAATACATTATTAATACTCTTTGTTATTACAAGTTTGCAGGAATTAAATTAACAGAATGTACACTGATATTCAATAATTAAATGCTCATTTAAAACAAAATTATGCCATTTAGAAAACAAATGCCAAGTTGGAATCAGAATTATATAGCAAAGATATAGAGACTGTAAATTAGAAAAGATACATATCCACACATACTGCATAAACATTGTATTTAGAGACTAATATTCTCAAATTGTCTCAAATCACATAATTGCTAAACAGTGGAAAGACTAGAATTTAGATACATAATGGTTAGAGAAGGCTAATACAAAATATAATAATCACCACCACCACTCATCCACCATGTAGGAAAAGCTGTTTCATACAAACATTCTGCCATGTAGTTGTTTTTCCAGCAGCCACTTGGATTATGTTGTAGGCGTACTGGCTAAGTCGAACAAGGTTTAATGAAATCCAAATCCCCACAAACAGAAAACAACATGAAACTGCATTTTTCTGCATAAAACAACAAAATGCCTCTACCCAAAATCAAAAGGAAATTCCTATTGTCTATCCATCTATCTGTATTTAGACAAGCAGCATACTGTTATCACAACACTACTGTGGTCATTTTCCTATAATCCAGAGCTTCAAGTTAATCATAAGGGAAATTAAACTAGAAAAGAATCAATTGATCCATAAATGATAAGGTCACAGTGAACCATATCCATCTGAAACAATTGTGCTATTCACATTCATGCCCACTGTATTTTTCTATTAATTTCTCAGAACAGAAACTGATGTCACTGGTCTTCCTGAAGGACAAATATAAAATTAAACAGTGAGAGCGGCTTCACAAAAACATACACCCACATTTAAATAATGGACTATGACAAAAACTCCACATTTTTCATGGTCTATTCTTCAACTCAGTATCTTACAGATGCATTAGGAATGCTGGGAATTGTAGTTCAGCACATCTGGAAGGCACCAGGCTGGGGGAAGCTGGTCCAGTCATTAACAGGGAAAGGCAAAAATAGAGATGCCAGAAGATTCATGTGGCATCTAAATCTGGCTCCTTGCTTCTGCTGCTAGACAGAATGCAGAGTCAGGGATTCTGCCCACAGTGAGGGAAGGATTCCCTTCTAAGGCATCTTATAAGTTGGCAAAGATAAAACTTCTGGCATTTTCACTAATCTAGCCACAGGCCTCAGAAATGCAAGATGTACATTAGTTTTCAAACAACTTGTTATAATGTAATCACTTCACAGATGAGATGCTTTGTTTACTCTATGGAGAACTATTTAATTTTAGATGAAATTCTCCTAAGTGGTTGCGATTCTTTCATCACTAAACAAAATAACTGATATGGACAGAAATAATTATTTAGTGCACATGTAGACGAAGGCACAGTATAGATGTTACATTCACCAGTTATGAATTCTTTAGTCCAGTGTTTTCTAGCCTTAAAACAAGGAATCCTCTCTGTATCAACTCGTCTGCTGACATGCCCTGAAGGAAGGAACCCCTATGTCCTGCAGAGGTTTCAGCACACAATTCACAAGGGTTTCACTGTTACCTTACACTAACTAAGCAAGAGCTTCATCACACAGCCCATACTCCTTGTGATCCTCTATTGCAGGGAAGATTGGCAGCAATGAACAAACTTTCAGAGAATCATGCCTACCACTACCACTTCCATTTGTGGAATCCACAGTGATCTTCCAAAATGTCCCAAGGTTTTCTAGAACCACAGCTTCATGACTTAATTCAGAAATCCACATGGACACATCTGGTTCAGACTTAACAGTCCTGGTATGCTAATGTGAACCGCCCCGAGGCTTCGGTGAATGGGGCAGCATAGAAGCTTACTAAATAAATAAATAATGAGCAATGGTTCATGCACTTCTCCATTCCTTATCCTCCTCTTCTGCACATCAGAGATGGTGACTGAAAGCTCCTGTTTTGCTTTTAAACTAACCATAATTTTCTACAATGTCTGATGTCAGGAAACTGTGGTTTGTTTAAACAGTGTTTAGTGAGAACAACCCAGAATCAAATTGTGATTTCAAGTCCTATCTTATTCTGAAAATATAGTTTGAATAGAACATAGTTGGAATTTGAACATAATAGAGAACTGTGGTTAGTTCACAATCAGAAGTGGATGTTTCTAGTCTCATCCTCTGGCATTCAAAAGAGGAACAGGAAGAACATGGAGAACTAATACTCACCAAAGGACAAGGCTGTATCCATCTACTTGTTCATTCTCCCATGAAAATGGAAGTAATCTGTCCAAACAGGGGGATCCTAATATACAACTTACTGCCTCATAAGTAAAAGTAGCCATATTGGCCTAGACTTATTTTTATTTGCTATTTTTCTGTTATCTAAATGTAATATACTTCGCTCTGATACAAGTTGACAGCACAATAGTAAAAGTTGTAGAATTATAGGTGGATGGCAGTGGTATGTTTAGTATCTGTAAGTAAACAGTTTAACATTCTTTCCTATACAAGAACATTAAAAAAAACCTTTTTTAACCCACAAACACTATAAAAACCAAGAGTAGGCACTGGCCAAAATACAACCTCAAATTATTCACTTAGTTGCAAATATCATAATAAAGAATTAAATAGTTCTAATAGTTTAAAAAGATATATGATTGAGGGATACCTAACTAAGCAAGCATCACAAAATACAGCTTACTCATTCATAACTTACACTACATTTGTGCAAATGCCTATTGTGGCACATGTTGATTCTGAAAACACATATTGTTTAACCAATGAGCCATAACTCTTCACTGAAAAGCATTGTGAAAATCCCCCTTATTTCATGGATCATTGGCCAGTGTTTTCAAATCCTTCTTTACTTGCAGACCATTGCTTGGGTAATCATAAGGGTTCCAAAGAGAAAGAAAATCTTTATGGTCTGATGAGCAAATGAAGCAGCTTTGGAAGCCCAAAGGCTATAAACACCAATACATTTAAACAATATCTAAGTAATGTTACCCCAATCCAGCTAAAAGTTAGAAATGACCTTTGGTCCTACTGAGAACTGTTAACCATAACTGTTGATTCTAAGAGGGCAAAAGCATAACGGGTTCTTTGGACAAGAGCTTGTATGTTTTAAAAGTCATGGAGAGCAATGCCGTACAGAAAATGCATGCACTAGGTATTGCAATGCACTAACATTCACAAGAGTGACTCTGCATGTAAAGATGTTAGAAAAATTTAAATGCCTCACAAATGTCCTTTTATGCCAACACCCAATTACAATCCTGCTCTTTGTTGAAAATACCCTTAGCTCAGCCCACAAACCACTCAATCAACATATTACTGTTTTCATCTTGAAAGAAACAGACCCACCTTTAATATAAACTCATGAATGTCCCTGATTGAAAGATTTGTGGGAATGCTGATACCGCAAGAACTTGCAGAGACATGGGGGTGTCCTTGTCCCCATCAACACTAAAGATAGTGCTCCTGCCACTGAAGCTTATAGTAATGTTATAACTCTATGTGGAGGAATTAATTGCCTTAGAAATTCTGCATATATATACTTGCAGCCTAAACTCACCAGAAGATAACCCTTAAAAGGCAAATTGCTTCCCCAAAATGATCCTTCCTCCCTTAAATCAAAGCTGCAAATGCAATCACACAGATTTTCTGGCACGGCATGACTATGGCATACCCTGGGGAGTAGGCAGGACAGGGAGAAATAAATGGGCACTTCAGAGCAAATGCAGTGTTTGTTCTGCATTTAATGTGCATCAATGCGCTTTCAAAATGCCTTTGGGGATTGTACTAAAAACTAGACAGTCATGAGAGTTTTCAAAGCAGTTTGCCATCTTGCTTTTAAAGTATTGGTCTATTATTTCAATTCACTGTTTCAAAATCCTTTATGTATTTGTACACTATATTTCTGGGTTCCAAAATGAATGGAAGGAAAACTCTTGACTGAATGTTTTATTTGGGAAATCATCTTTTGATGCCAAACTGGCTGAAATTAACCATTCATAAAATACTACTGAAACCAAAAGGAATGGTATTATTTAGAACAGTTTTGTTTATTGGTATCAATACATTTAATCATGATTAACTTAACTTCTCCCTCTTAGATGCACACTTTAATTTGGTGAGTGGTTTTAAGAGTGTCAGAAATGCCAAGTGCAAGGCCACCAGGAGGCCAGACCCTCTTGCTAGCCTATTGCCCCAGGAAGGTCACTCAAGGCAGAATGGTCAGAGTGATGCATCCACCCTCTTAAGAAGTAACACTTAACATCAGCATTAGAGAATGGATATCTGTAATGGTGATGGGGGAAGAGGAAGTCTGGTGGCTGACATGCACAGAAGTGAAAGTCCAATGCCGCACTACACATATAATTGGAAGATGAAGAAAAATGATTCAGGGAAAACTGGAAACAATAAAGCGAGAAATGGAATACTTAAACATTGCAGTCTTTGGTGTGAGTGAACTAAAGTGGACTAGTGTGGGACATTATTGAAGAAACAAACTGTTTAACTGTAGAAATGACAAGTTCAGAAGAAACAGAGTCATATTAGAATATGAGGTAAGATGTAGCATAGGCACCAAGGGGCTATAATGCAAAGTTTGACCAAATTGTATCATTCAGAACTCTCAGAAAACCTATCAATATAACCATAATTCAAGTCTACACACCAAAAACAGACACTGAAAACTTTTGTATTCAAGAGGAATTTGATAACACACCAAAACAAGACATGCTGATAATCATAGGTGACAAGAATGCAAAAATAGGAAACAAAGCAAAATCAAACTGGATAGGAAAATTTGGCCTGGAGATAAGAAACAAAGTAGGAGAACTGCTCATACAATTCTATGAAGCCAACCATCTGTTTATCACAAGCAGGTGGAGTAAATAGGATAGCAATGGAATTATTAAAAGTTGCAGTTCAAATTCTAAGAGGAATATGCCAAGAAATATGGAAAATAAAACAATGGCTCAGAGACTGGAAACATTCCATATACATTCTAAGTACCAAGAAAGGAGATACTAAGGGGTGCAATAACTATAGACCATACTGCATATATACTGTACATGAGCTACTAGAGCGTGCCAAAGAGTTTCAAAGGAAATCAGTCTAGGCTGTATAAACTACAGCAAAGCCTTTGACAATTTGGATCACAAGAAGCTATGGATGTTCTTGAAAGAAATAGGTGTGCTCAGTATGATTGTCCTACTGCACAACCATGGACAAAAAAATTAGGATAGAATATGGAGAAAGAGAATAGTTTCCTATAGGCAAAGGCATCAGACAATCGTGTATTTACCCCCCCCTCGTTCAATCCCTGTTAAACCCCCCCCATTGAACCCCTCTGTTCAATCTGTATGCAGAATGTATTAAACAGAAAACTGTATTAGGATCAGAGAAAGGGGGAGTGAAAACTGGTAAAAGATATATCTGTTATTTAAGATATTCATATGATATCATATTGCTGGCAAAAACCAGCAATTAACTGAAACATCTCCTAATGAAAGTGAAAGAATACAAAAGCAGGACTGCAGCTAAATGTTAAGCAAACAAAAATCTTGACCCAGATGAATTACAGATCTTTAATTTCAACAATGAAGAAATTGAAATTGTGAAAGATTTTGGATACCTTGGTTCAATCATCAAACAGGGACTGCAGCCAAGAAATTAGAAGAAGATTGAGACTCACCAAGGGCAGCAATGAAGGAACTAGAAAAGATTATCAAAGGACGCAAGGATGTTTCACTGGAGACCAAGGCTGAGATCATCCAAACTATTCTATTTCCAGTAAGTATATATGAGCATGAAAGGTGGCCCGTGAAGAAAACTGACAGGAAGAAAACTGCTGTATTCTGCATGGTGCAGGAAGTGAGCTTTGTGAACACTCTGGACTGAGAGAAAGACAACAAGATCAAAGCAAGCCAGAACTTTTCTTGGAAATAAAAATAATGAAACTGAGGCTGCCATACTTTGGGCACATCATGAGAAGGCAAGACTCATTGGTGAAAACAATTAGGGAAGGTTGAAAGTATAAGACCATAAAGACCAAAGTTTCTATAAAGGAAGTAATGACAACTCAGTTTACAAGAGTTGAGCACAGATGTCAAGTACAGGAGATTTTAGAGGCATGCATTCATTATTCATTCATAGAGTTGCCAAATGTCAGCAAGGACTGGATGGCACAGTGCAACAAAAAATGTTAACTTGATTGTAACAACTTCAGGTCTGTTGATACCTTTTCACTTCAGCAGGCTGCAAGTACCTAAAACTCAGCAAAGAATCCAAAGATCTGTGTAGAATTTGTTCATTAAGGGCACCAAGCACTCACATGATTGCTGTACACCTTCTGGATACATTTATTAAAATCTACATTTCTGGCACATTTGTAAGTGTTTCCATGTTTCTTTATAAGCATTTGGTGGCATTTACTGAAACTGCTAATGGACCAATTTAAAGACATTCAACACTGTTAAAACCCTGTTGATTCCAATAAGAAAACAACAGTATGAGTGGTCTTTGAACTGCTTCTTAAGAATCTAAAGGCTTTTCTGCCAAATGCTGTTGCTGCAATGCAAAGTCTTGGAAAGAGGAGTTTACCTAGAAATGAAAATCCACACTGTAGCTAATATTTGCTTTTGCTCATCGCATTGTTAGATATGTGACTTTCCCCCTTCCATTTCACAGGGAAAGAAAGCTTAGTTCCCAGTTTAAAAGCTACAGAAATGCAAGTGTTATTTTCTGCAGTGCTGGCTAACCATTACTCTCCAAGATCACACTAACATGAGGTTACTATTATCAATTGTGAAAGCACAACAGGTGGGTCACAAGGAAGGTCACATTAGTTTTGTTCACAGGCCCAGACATAAGGTTTTCATTATCCTTAATAAAAACAGAAGCAAGCAATAAAAATATATCACTCCAGGAACATATCTCTCTATTCATAGGCCATATATAACCTCAAACATTAGCTCCTGCTCTTTCTAAATACTGCTGCTGGCTTCAGTATTATGATTATTTTTGCGGTTGCTACTTTAGAAAATAAATGTTATAAATCATGGCTCAAGTTCTCAACAGTTCTTTTGAAGTGCATTTAAAAACGTTGGCCTAGACGAATCTAAATATATCGGTCCACTTCAAAATCCTAAGCACTTTAGATGGTCAATAAGGTGACAAAGCTATTTAGCAATTCTTGTCATTAGAGTAATATGAAATTATGATGACCTAGAAGCAATTAAGGACCATGTTCAAATCCCAATACTAAGCTAAAGTAGAAACATAATTTAGCTGTAGTGTAAAATCTCCTAGAAATTTAATCTCTGAATATAGTTCTGAGAAATCAGTTCATTCACAAGCTGCTAGGCCAAGCTGTACGATGTGCCCTACTTTGGCTAATTCAGGTTTATAGTTTTGACCTTATATGTTCATGTACTTTTTAAAAAACCAAACCACAGTAATTCCAGTTTCTTACATATGTCATTTATATTCTTCCTAAGTATATTCACCTCATTTAAATTCATTTATATTGAGATTTATATTAGAAGCTGACATTTCAAAGAGCAATGGAGTTCTCCATTCAGTATTTTCCTTGTGTTTTGCAACTAGGAAAGTATGCTTACATGGACTTCAGGAGAAGTCACAGCCTTCTCATGAGAGACAGAAACTGTTTGTTCACTCCAACATTTTCATGATTTCCAAAGCTGTAGTCAGTCATACCATTTATTCCTGTTTTTTCTGAGCACAACAAATCAACCAAGTTGAATCCAAAGATCCCAAACAGGCCTTCCCTTAGAAAACATATTCCTGAAAAAGGTAGAGCAAGTATGAGTCCAAAGGCCTAGATTACATGTAATGTAAGTTTATTACATGCCTATTTTACTGGGGTCAGTTTGTTATTTGAGGGTCTGTCCATTCTAAGTCTGACTTAAAAATAAAGAACCCTAAGAAGGGAAATTAGAGGCCTTGAATTTCTCAATACTTGTTGCTATCTAGACAACAGCTAGAACTGTCTTCCACAGTACAATGACGTGTTTTTTGATTCAAGTAATAGTATCTAAACTGCTTGGTTAGCATATGCAAGTGACAGTTCTCTTTTGCCCTTTCTGGCTGATGGATTTCCTATTTTGGCAATTCCTAAGTAGCCACCTAACCCCTCAGACATTATGGGGATCCATGCGCCCATGGCAAGTGTCCTCATCTAACAGATTTGGTTTAACTTTGGAGCAGCTGCACAATGAAATATGAACAAGTTGCTTTGACTGCAAAGTGGCCATTGTTGTCCTGCTATAAGCACTGTCTTCCTTTTATCCTCTATCAGATCATTTTCATTTTACAGGATTTTTAAGGATATCCATTCCTTGTGGTTCAGATGAACCCCAGTCTGCAATTACATTGCTCTGTTTACCTACTTGCAACATCTCAGTGAGGATGTACACATTGTCTGTGACAGCAGTTAGTTTATTCGAAGGGAGCTAAGATGGGGGAAAACTTTATAGTACTAATGTGTGGGTCATCTCACACATATGGCTGCTTGTGGTTTGGTTAGGATGGCAGCAACTTTAATACCACACTTAGGATGTATATTTCGTGGAGAAACAGCATGTTCGGCAGTTTTTTGGTCACTTCATGGCCCTAGCAGATTAGCTCTATCTTTGTATTAACACTGTTTTGAACACTATAAAAAAGAGGGGGATAAGGATTAAAAAAACATCAAATACAACATGTGTCTGTGGATATGTTCAGTGTTGCAAAAAGTAGATGGTAGGGAGAGAAAAATCAAATATTTAAATTTCATTTCAAAAAAATTCCCTTTGGTTATATCAAAATTCAGGTGATCCTTTGCTGCACACAAAGCATGCCAAACCTTATCTACAAAGTGTAAAAGTAAAAGGAGAGGCATGTAAATAATTTTGACATGATAAATCTATCTTGAAGGAGATGACCTGACCAAACAGACAGTATTTTACTTATTATGTTTATACTAAAAATTCCAGAGATTTCACCAGAATTAGTGTAAGCCATTTGTAATTGGGAAATTTGTAATCACCATTTCAACAAATTACTCTTTTTTTCTTCTAGTGCCTTACATATGTGTGCATGCCAGTTGCACACTGACATTAATTTTTAAAAGTCCATAGTAACACTGATGATTGTATGGCATAAACGGTACTTGAGAATGGAATTAGCTCTTCGAGAGTTCAACTTCTTAAAACATTTTGGAGATTCCTCCATTCCCCTCCAGCCTTATGAGTCCAAAAGCAACCCTAATTAACCCAACTGGAAAACAATATACTGGCAACAAGCCTTTTTACTAAAAAGTTTGAGATTTTTTAGTTATGGTGAGAAAAAATTAACAAGTTTGAATATTTCATATGTTTCCTTTGTGCACAACAACATAACTTTTAGAAAAGTTTACAGTATCATACATCTAGCTTCTGCCCTACATTTTTCTACTAAAGATATGCTGAAGTCACCTTCACCTTATTTCCATCCAGCTTATACAAGAGCCATTTCTTCCAGAAATTTGATACCACAGAAAGCCAGTTCTTGTGTCAATTTCTTCCCTCTTCTGCTTTATACAACCTGAGTGTTCTGCTGCATGGGGACAAGGGATGCATGTTCCCCACCTTCAGTCTTGTATTTTGGATTCCACCTCACCACACTGAGTAGTTACATCATGTATGCCTGCCAGGCAGAAGATATGACCAAAACCACACCACTCAACTGCTTCAGTCTCTTGATAGTCTACTTCCATTAAAGCATTTGTTCAGCTGTCCAATCTACCTTTTAGCTCCTTCATTGCTTTTGTCAAGTAGAACAGCCATTTATGATTTGCCAGAACCATTTATGATTTGTATTGATCATACACCCTTCTGAGAGTTTTTGCTAAGAAATGGTACATGAAAACTTCAAACAAACCGAAGAAATACATCACCAAAAACATTAAAAGAATGAAGACATAAATATATGAGAAAGACCATAACCAGGGACCCACGTCTGCTCAGCCGTGCAGGCTAGGTGCCCACCGTTGATGGGCAGGTTCACTTGCTCTTCCTTACAATTCCTTATCTTCAAACTTGATTTGAACTGGACAGCTCTTCAAATAGAGGGCTAGCTTTTGTAAAGTATGGTACATGGACGCCCTTGAAATGGATAATCATTTTTACCCACTTAGTTTTGTTGTAAGTTGCTTTGTGTCTTTCTTCAAAAAGGTGAAAGAGAAATTAACAACAGCAACATCAAGTAGCTATTTAGAAGTAATGAAAGAGACATATTAAGAGATTTATCATGACAGGTAGGAAAACAATATAGGCAATGGAAGTGTATTGGGATAGATACATTAGACAGAGTGAAGCAGCCACCTCAGGTGAGTGAGGTGTTACACACAAAGAATGGGTTATTTTTACTGCCAGAGATGGGGAGAGCTATTTCCTGCCACAGATGCTAACATAATTTGACCCACTTTGGATACTATATACCTTCATTTTGGGAGGCAGGCACAATTTGCTGCTTCACATCAGGTAGAGCAGGCTCATCATATTGATATTCATTTGTTTATTTATAGCTTTCAGTCCACTTCTGATGTCTTGGGATAGCTTACAACAAAAACACAAATAAAATGAAATAAAGCAAAGTAATGAAATAAAACAAAGCACAGCATTCAACAGCTCAATATGATAAAATCCAGATTAAAACCAATTAGACATTAAAATAATGGGAAAATAAAAAGGTAGGTGGATAAAAGCTCCCATCTCAGTTACTGGGGTCCAAAGATATTTTGGCTCTCTGTGAAGCTAATCTACCTACACAAGATGTGTTCAGGGAAGGTTGCACACCAAACTAAAAACTTCACTGGCTTGACACTGTGTGTGTTGTTATGCATGACAGATGGAACATGTGCACTAACACAGCTCACTGGTGTATTAATAATCCATGCTTCTAGATTTTCTAGTTTGTATCCATGAGTCCAGTCAAACCAACATAAAGTCAGTTATTTGTATCTTCTTATTTCAGAAATAATTCACAGATTTAATGTCATCTGCTTCCTTAAAAAGCTATTATACAAAATAGCGTCCTCATGTACTCTGCGAAATTATCACTAGCAATGTAGCATTATTTTACCGAGTATGTAGGACTCATGTGAAAAAATATGTATTTAGGCTGAGGAAGACTTGTTGCACAAGGAGACCAATCTTAGTCCAAGCTCTGACATCAGAAAAGGGATCTGACATTCGTTCTGAACTCCAACCTTAGAAAGCCTCCCCTCTTTCACAGGCTGAGCATGCCGGGAACTGCTTCAACTACTTTTCTGAGGTCACAAAAACAACCTTGGAGAAGAGGCTCAGTGGGCATCCTGGGGGACTGACACCATAAGATGCAATGTCCCCTGCAGTACCTCAGCTTCCTTCCCAGTGACAACTCTTAACAGGAGTTGCTTGTTAAGAAGAGCAGAGTTCCAGATTAGGGAGAGCACAGAGGTGACCTTTGTCTCTGCACTCCTCAAGCCTACAGGCAATGCCTATTCTCTTGAGTTTGGAGCATCTTGAACATCCCCACAGTATTGCACCCCTAATGAATTCTGAGTTTTTGAATTTTGAGTGTGACAATGAAAATTATGCTGTTTCCTTGTTTGTCCTGGTGGCCAGGGAATAGAGAACTAAACTTGTTGCTCAACTTTGAATGTTGCTTCTGCTTTTGTTATGGCTTATAGTTAAACAATAAAATTACTACTACTCCTATGCACAGTTCTAGGCATACTACAAACTAGATGCTAAAAAACCAATGGAATGACAGCACTGGTTTTAATCTTAATTTATTAATTCCAATGTCTTGTTGGTATATGCATTATGTTTTGTCTATTACAATATTTAATGTATTATTTTATTGTTATTATTGATATTTTATTATAATAGCTACCCATAAAGAATTATGCTAATGGTTGGCTTTTATACAAATTTAAAAAATAAATACTGCAGTGTACATTGTCATAACACTTATTGTTGTTATTGTTGTAAGCCGCCCCGAGGCTTCGGCGAATGGGGCAGCATAAAAATGTTTTAATAAATAAATAAATAAACAAACACTCCTCTGAAGGCCCTAATAATAAAAACATGCAACTACACCACCTGAATAAAAATCCACTGGTTCAACATGCTTAATGTGGGCTGGATTGTACGTCATGTATTCTAGACCCATAACTGGCATGTGGATTTTGGTGAATGCAAGTCATTCTGATGTAGGCTTTATCTACAAGACATAATACTAATCCATGGTTTCTCTAACCATCAACCCATGGTTAAATTCTGGGTTGTGATGGTGTGCAGACACATCTACACTAACAAACCATGGTTTGTTAAACATTAATAACCCAGAAAGAATTGTGGGGTTTTTTTCTGTCCAGAACTCTGGGTTGTTTAAACCATGGATATCATTATATGTGGACTTAGAACTGTAGGTTCAATATAAGAGCTTTATTATAAAGGACACAAAGGGTCCAGACATGCTGCACTTTGCCCAATCAAGCATTACAAGGATGTGAGAAACAAAACTGTATTTTGTTCTTGAGAACAGTTTGATTGCAAGCAAAAGGGCAATTGACCCAGATCACACGGCATAGTCTTTTATATCTTTGTTGACCAGGTAGCAAAGACAAATGTCCATTTGTTCAAAATATCTCCACTGAGAAAATTTACAAGTGATGATTGGCATATATGAATATAGGTAGTTCCCACATTTTCCTGGCAGGCTGGGCTACCTGGGGATTGGGCTGGGAGCTCTGGCAAGGGATTCCTCAATCCCTAGCTGCATGGCTGGCTTCAGTTTCATAGATGACACCTGGGGACGTGACCAGCCTGCCTGGGCTTAATGGTGGCCAGCCAGGCATGTCCTATGAGTATATGCACACTGTATATTTATTCTAGAGAAAGGTTCTGAACAATTGTTAATTTTGTTGGAGATACAATAGTATGTTACCTGCCCTTTTCTTTAGAAGCATTAAGCTGCTTCTCTGTTTCAAGTACTGTTGTCCATATTGCTCATGAGACGTATTTTTAGGTTTATGAACACTATGTATTCATTTGAAGTAAAGTTTTTTTATCATTCTTATTATTTATTGGTGTGTTCATTGATGGAAATTTGTTTTTATTAATGATACATTGATGTGCTTTGTTTGTTTATCCTGGCTACAAACAAAATACATAAATACACCTCACCCAAGCAACTCCACATGTCAATACCACAGCAACACAAAGACATTTGGAATACAGGGAGGGAGCAGGTAATAAAATCCCCAAAACTGAGACAACTAACCACAGTTTTTTTAATAATCTGCCAGATAAATCCTGAGTAGGTTAGAATTATGTGCAAACCTGGTCAAAAAGAGGGAGAATTTAGAAAAGAAACTATTTTACAGAATTAATTGGAATGGTGAAGTCAAACATATACCTCTTTTTTTTCTTCATAATATTTCTGCTAAATGGCATTTGATTTCAGAAAAGTAATTTTCAAGTATGCATCTGCAGTGACAGATTTATACGATGTAACTTTTAATTAAAATAAAAATTCAAGTCACATTTACAATTCTTCGTAAAGATGTTGATTATTTACAGAGATCAACAAAGCCTTTCAGATGCAAAACATTTCAGATACAAATCTGGCTAGTATATATTGTGACAACTGTTAACATTTCATGATGTTGACTGTACTTAGGCTACAAACCTACTTAATACATAAAGAGAGGGAGAAGAATAGCTACCAGCTAGATTCTCTTCTGTCCTCCCTAAGTGTTACTATAATGCTGCACTGAGGAAAGTGCTATGATGTGGCAAAGTGACTACAACAAATCCTAGGCCTTAATTCTGCAATTCACCCACATTTGCTTTTAACTTTAGATGGATTATTCACATGCTTCAATGTTAAGCATGAGGATAAGCATTCAAGAGCTTTGATCCTAATTTGTAGGGCCACATAATGTATAATGTGCATTTTCATGTATCACATGAAATCCACTCCATAACACTACGGTGATTAAAGGATTATGGCATTTTCTTGTAACTGATATTTTGCACAAGGGAGGTGTTGCCAAAACACACTTTTTCCTATATAAGCATCACAATTTTTTTCCACCTGCAACTGCATTTATAACAGTATGGTTTTTAGAATGTTGGAAAGTTAGCCAATTTTTTTCCAAGTAGAATCTCATTCTCAGAGAACCCTGCATTGTTCCACACATTTATACACCTTTTTGTACATATATAACATGCAAAGTATTAAGAAATACTCGTATATCATATGTGCATATCTCTTTATAATCAAATATGTCTCATCTGAACCAGAACTAGAGGCCTCTATCTATTACCAGAGATACTTTTTCACAAGCTTACACTTACTTTTTTAACTAGGCAGTTTATCACAAAATAAATGTGTCAGAACAACGAAGTGTCTTTTAAATGACAGCACACTTTATTATGGCATGACTTTTTGTAAGCAAGACTTACTTCTATCATAAATAGTTCTTAAGATGCTACAGTCATGCTAGGAAAAGTCAGACTGAATATGAGATGGACTGACTCCCTGAAAGAAGCCACAAGCTTGAACTTACAGGAACTGAGCAGGATAGAATATTTTGGAGGGCTTTCATTTATAGGGTCGCCCTAAGTGAGAAATGACTTGACAGCACAGAAAGACAACAAGATGCTACAAAATTCTTTGCTGGTGTTACTTCAAAGGATTAATGTCTACTCCTTTTTTGGTATTAGTGACTATACATAGAAAATAATTAAAATTACTATCTATAATTCTTCCAACCATGCTTACAAAGAGACAGTTGCATAATTTTCACACATGAAGTAGATACATGTATACTCCACAAACATATACACTTAAGATTCTCTGTATGTAGAAAATGTCATGTGTGAAAGTGCCCCATAAAAGCCAGGAATTTATTCTCTGTGTGCCCAACAGCAGTTAGAAAAAATTAGCAAAGTATTTATGTATTGAACACATTTTTCCACAGTGAGCCTAAGATGGCAAACATAGAAGACACTTAAGCATTTAAAAATGATTTGACAAGAAATATGGCAGCTATAAAACCAGAATGAAGACATCCAATACTGTTGAACTATACTCATTCCTTTAAGACCAGGCAGACAGACTCCCTTGTACACACAAGTACAAACAATCCTATGAGAAAGTTTATGCTGAGAGATGATCACCCAATGGTTGACCAGATGCAGTGTCACACCAAACTTGCTGCATTTTTTTCTGCCTTATTACATGACTTGTGGCTGCTGTTGTTAATGTGCCATCAAGCCATGTCCAACTTATGGTGACACTATGATGGAATGCCCTCCAAACTGCTCAGCTCTTGTAAACTCAAGGTTGTGGCTTCCTTTATGGAACTGATCCATAACATGAGGTACCCTGAGGTACAAAAATGGGAAGACACAGTTGAAATTGAAGTACAGTATACAACTCATAGTACCTTTTTCAGCCTTCAGGGCTGATTTCCATTTCATGTCAATGTTCTTGGTGGCCAAATTATGAAGGGAGCAGGGGCAAAGGCAAAAAGATGGAATCATAATACCAAAGCCAGAAGAATATTTTACATTAAAGCTCTTGTTTCAAATAATTAAGCCAATGGAAAGATGTCTCAAAATTTTAGAATAGGGGAAAACACAGAGAAGCTGCAAAATCACCAAAGAATCAGCAGAAAGTAGAGTGGGACAAAAAAAGGCCTCCTGTGGATTGGGCCCTCTGGCATGAAGTTCTACACTGTAAAGATACAGTGATAAAGCAAAAGCATTCATATCCTAGATCAGCCTTCCCCAACCTTCCAGGTATTTTTGCACTGCAACACCCAGAATTCCAAGTCAATGGGCCTGCTGGGAATTCTGGGAGTTGCACTTCCCTGCAGGCCACCAGGTTGAGGGAGCCTGTCCTACATAAAACTTATGGATACAAGATTATCTTCATGATACATTTCACTGGAAACCCCTCAAATACAAATCTGACTATTGCTGATGCCAGATGTCAAGGAAGAAAGTCTTATCTATAATATGTTAAGGACTTTACTAGATCTTAGCCCTGGAACAACTAATGCACAGCTTTCAAGGTACTGATATATTAAATATTTTGCTGGTTAGGTGTAGTTAAACATCAAGTTCATTGTAAGAGCTATTCAGCAAGGATCTGAGATGCTTATGGAGACTATGTGATCTCTCCCCTAGGATGAAGTTGAGCAGGCAATGGTTGGAAATACTTCAGATATAGTGTATACTATCTTAGACCAGTGGGTTCAAACAAGCAGATCCACAGAGCTGCTTCTACATCTAGCATTCGCTTGTTAAAGGAAAATTCCCCGTTACATACATAATGTATCGTTGTACATTTCATACACTTTGCTCTCCAAGAAACTCATTTTAATAGTTTCAAGACACAAGTTTTCTTTATTAAGCTGAATTATTCCTTTCACATGTAATTCAACCTGTAGAATGCTAACACACACACACACACACACACACACACTTTCAGAGCAGAGTATCAAAGATACTACTGTTGTTGTACCAGCTTCATCAGACCATAAAAAAGATTTAAAAATACAAACCGGGATGAACTGTTGGACTTTATACCTAGTGTAGAGCAGAATGTACCAAAACATTGATGACATGTAACTAGAAGAATGTTTACTGGCCCAAAATATGTTGCCTGGTAATGTTACTCCTTGAAATTCATAAGCAGATGAAAGAAAGTGGGTAGCCTATTCAGACCAAGAAGCTTCAGGGTAAAGAACACATGTTTCACACACCAGTTCCCAGGATTTTGGCAATGAGACCAACCAACCAAGAGAGGCTCCACAAGGATTGTTTAAAATTGGTTCAGCATATGGATTGCTCTAGCCACATGGATACACTGTACATACCATTTCCAATGCACATTCATTGTACAGAGGCTATTTCAGGAGGGCAGGCAGAACCACGTGCTTTGTAGGTTTCAAGCCTTACAGCACTGATGTAAGCCATTTACAACCCACATGCAGACGGCCAAAAACAATCTGGTGTGATGGCTGCTACAGGATGGCTTCTAGAAAGACTTACTCAGGTCATCCTATGGCACACTATTACCACATAGAGCAGAGCTGGAGGAACACGCAGAAGGGATTTCATGCACGCATGCATTTTTTGCTGAACAAGGAAACCTTGTTGAGGGTGCAAGAATATTGTGAGCTCCACAGACAGTGCTGCACTCAGTTAATTTTAGACACTGGCGTTTAGTGTCTTATGAGAAAGCCTGCATGTCACAATGCACAGAATTAACTGAATTAACTGATGTATACAACTAATATTTTATCTTCTCCCCACATCCAAAGCCTGCACCATTTCTGGATGTTACCAAAACATACAGAGACAACATGCTTGCCACCCCTAACTAAAGAAAAAGGAAAGAATCTGTGAATGTTCATATTTATATTTTAAACCATAGACCATCACAACTACAGAAATACAAAGAATGCTGCACTGAACAGTGCCAGCCCCATGCACCCTGGCATGCTCATGCTGGCCCTGGGTGTTGATGCCAGACCTGTTTGCCACTTCTGCAAACATAAGCCGCCTTCTGGGTGGCCATTTGCTATGGGGCCATGGACTTCCATTCCAGCCCTGGCTGCACCACCGTCTGAAGAACATGTTTTCATGGAGAAGCAAGCTTGCCTTTCCATTGCATGCTTTTTTTTTAACGGCAGCTTTTAAAAGATGGATTACTATGAACTACAAAGACTCTTGTTACACTGTCCTGGCAGTAGCTTACTTCATCAGTCTACTTTCTTCTCTGCCCTTGCATGATCTGCTAAAACAAAGGAATTGAGGCACGAGCTCCTTCTCCCCTGTGTGGCTGGCCTTTCTCTTTGTCCAAGAGGAAAAGTGACAGACCTAACCTACTTTTACTCTGCAGCTTTTCCGCATGGGGCATCAATTATAATATAGAATCTGTCCATTAAACATCAGCTTCTCTCTTTCAAAGAAGGGGGAAAAAGAACATTCATTTTAGAAATGCGTAAATTTGCGTTGTGCCTGTTTTTTTAATATATATATATATATATATATATATATAATTTTCTGAGCATCAGAAAGTATATTAATTGTAGTAAAATGAACAATACCAAAGTTGTTTGAAGACAGAATTAAATTTAATGAAATTCACAAACAACCCCTTTTAAGAAAGTAACAACATTTTTTGAACATTAAAGAGAAGCTCATTATATCAAGACAACTCCAATGTAAAAGGCAGCCCAACTTCAATCACTGAATATCTGCATGTTAATGAACTTGCTGTGTGCAGCAGGGACTGAGCAGAGTGAGTATGGAGAAGACCGACTTAAAGCACACAGTGCACTCTGAAAAGGGAAAAAAAACACGCCACCTTTAATCAATAGAACACCTTTTCACTGGTACCTTAATAGCAACTGAAATGATTTCAAACGCAACACAAAAGGAAGATGATACTTAGTAAAGGTTTCTTTAAGACATAACATTTCTTGCACATTCTTTCAGCGTTCACATGCTGTCAGCATCACTGTGGCAAAGACTTTCAAGTTTCGTCAGACAGATACCGCCTAGTACAAAGTCTTTGTCATAATAATTTCATTGCAGTGCCCTGATCAAACATCTAGACAAATCTGAGACTGAAAAGTGAGAGCTAACCAGTGACCTTTGATTATAACCACCAGCACCAGTTTTAATAAAATGCCTCATTCATTGCTTTCTGCTGCCAACAAGGAAGGTGTGTTAGAACCTCAGAAAAATGAAGTCAATATACCATTTACACCCATATAATGATTCCTATTATTCACAGCTGGACTTTGTGAATGTACCAAGTAAAACATAGAGATCTTAAAACAGCAAATAAGAAGCCATACAAACAGAATGTTCTACCTTTAAAATAAATACTGGTCTCAAATAGTTGTCTCAGTCTCTCTTTTGCCTGCTTGCTGGCTTTCATGTCATGCAATCATCTTTCCAAAACTTTTACTTTTACTTGCAAACTGTTGGTGTTTGTTACAATTTCTGCAGGTCTGCAGACTAAGGGCAAAGCTGAGCTTTCCGGATCGTGTGACTCCTTTGATTAATGAACAGTGCACCATTCAAACATGCCATCTACTCAAAAGTTAGGAAACTGTTTTCATCCAGACTTTCCAACACCTTCATCACTGCTTTATTCTTCATATTAAAAAAATAGTAAGATGACTTTGGGGCTTTCAACGTATGTACAAACTGCTATTTTCAAGTACAATGCTCCAAGGAAATACAATTAAAGTCAGTCTCACTTATTTGGTGGTTAGCATATCAGGCAAAAGGAGAGGAAAGGCGGTCTTAGCACATTTATTTCCCACTTGAAAAGGAAAAGTCTTAAGCAGGGTAATAAATATTCAAATGACTTTGCACCACTGAGCGACCATTTCAAGCTAATGATCTGAAGTCTGGAGCTCTATAAAAAAGAAAGCTTGCTGCCTTCCGTCACCTAGAGGTGTTGCTGTAAACACGGTGGGGGTGTAGGCTCTTCGCAGTATGTGTGCGCACAACTCCACTTCATGTTGTTTTCAAGAGGGGAGGATGTATTGCTGAGTTGTATAGTCCAAAAAAGTTTTTGACTGGCTTTTTGTTGTTGAGGATGAAACAAATGGAGGGAAGACATTCAGAAGCAAAAAGATAAAGGCATATTAAAAAGTTCTGAAACATTTCCAAGACTCATTTCTCCAACAGAAGTTAACCAATGCAAGATCTCACTTGACTGTGGAACTAACTGGAAGTAGAGAGCTACAGATGTACTTGCGATATGAACAAGCACTTGGCTGACCAAGAATACCAACAGAAATTATCAAAAAGAGGGTTTCCAGCATGAGCAGATCCTGCATTTTTAAAAAGTTGGCTAACACTTATTTTTTCACACAATCAACATCTATCCTCAAGGCTGAACCACTGTGTTTACATATATATATTTTGTGCTGGAAAAAGATGTGGGATTTAGCATGCAGGAGTCATGCCACCAACATGATGGCATGTTGCCCTTATGTTACCTATGTTAGTTGTGTGTTGCATCTGCATTCCACCCTATAGCCCAAGGGCTATTTTTTTCTCCCCACCACCCCAGACTAGTACTTTTTGAGAGAAGTGCTGGGCCAAGCAGCCAGCACTGACTGACTTCAGCCATGCTTCTCTTACAGGGAGCTGGAGCTGGACCACTTTCAGAGCCTTCACCCATTCCACCATTGACTACTACTGCCAGTCACCATTGATCAACATCTGCTCCATCAATTAATGATATGGCTGTGATACCAAATTACCTTACCAAGTTACACTGAAGACATCTGAGATCAGCTATGCCTAAATGTTCTAAAGTACTCTATGGATGTCAAGCATTACTATCTGTTATCAGGCAGCTGGATCTGTGAAAATAACATATAAGGAGAACAGGCAGTCAGGGCATGCTTTGCCCAACTATGCAAAATGAATCCAGTGCCCTGGGGCATGCTTTGTGTTATATTCCTCGCCACAGTAAAATCTTGATGGTCATAACTGAACAGGTATAGAAATGTTTGGCTTTTAAGTTTTAGAGATTTCAGTCAGTAGAAAAGAATTTTTTTAAAAAATAGATACAATTTATTCATGTTTGTAACTAAAAAACTATAATGGATTACATTCAGTGAAAAAGAGATGAATTGTTACTTGCTTACTTCTGATAATTGCTCACTTCCTGTCATTCAGCAAGAGAATAACATTCCTCCAATAGCTTCAGATGTAGATTATCCTGTCTATGTGATAAGGCCAAGTCATGAGAGAAAGGTCGAGGAAGAGAGGAAACAGCCTTTACAGAGTCAGATCCGATCACTGCTCTATTTAAATCAGTGTTGCCTACACCAGGACTGCATAACCCTGAAGCCAAATCCAGTACTCCTTGGGTTCTAGTCTGGCCCTCTGGAGTTCCTCACTGGGCCATGATTCTTCCCATGGTTCCCTCACCCCAAGACTGGTGGTTTCCCAGCCTCGTCCAGTTTTCCTTCCATTCTAAACAGTTGAAATGCCTCTCTTAAGGCTTGGTTACAGCAGTAAGAGCTTTAAAGGCTATGATACACTAGGATCACTGGTATTTTTTGCCTAGTCCCTTTTCCCTTTGGCTCGTGCCCCTGACTTGAAAGCTTCTGCACTACAGAATTCAGACGTCAGGTTAAAATAAGTTCCACACTCCTGATCTACACTCACTAACATCTCAAGGATTCCAGACCAGAATCTTTGCTAGACCTGTGTCCAAGAACTGAAAACTGTGGTTTCTTGCATGCCACGTACATAGCTGCTATCCCACTGAACAACAGCCCTCCACCTTAAATGTGGTTAATTCCAAGCTAGCAGGCTAGATTTCTAGACTAGATTTATGTTCTGGTTAAGTTGTGTTGTGTTAACTTGACAGCTAAAAGATTTATAACACTGGAAGGAGAATTGCTCACTTTCTATAATACAATGGACTTCGGACCTAACACTTTCAGTATTTTAACAGATGACACATAGCTGCAACTTGAATATAGATACATACACCTTTGCTGAAACCTGTGTATAATTGATATATTCAAATATATGTTTCCTAAGTAGCATGTTTTTTTTCTTTTTATGGTTTTGTTTTGTTGAAGCACAATATTTTTAAATAATTTGAGTTTATTGCTTCTATCTATTGCTATCTAGCAAAGAAGCAAGAGCATGTTTGTATCTGATTCACCAAAATTTTCTTTTGTTCATGGCTTGCAAATTGCCTCAAGATCACTGCTTTTGGTGTTGAGAATAAAGAATTCAAAATTACAAGCAATAACTGTAGCTTGTGAGTAGTCCCTAATTTCTCCAGGTTTTGTTTTTGTTTTTCCACTTAAAATTCCCATAATGCCACCAATTATTTAGAATGAGAAAATATAATCAAACTTAGAACTCTTAAATATATATTCAAAACATCAGTGATAAATCCATAAAGTAGAACAGGAAAGGGCCGTTCACAAGATGTCTCAGCAGCCACAAAGGACTCATTAAATCCTATAATAACAGTCTCTTGTTAAAGATGTGCCAGCCAGTTACTCACCCTTCCCAAAAGGGAGTCATAGCATCCATTCCACATGTGGTTTGGAAGATGCCTCACACTGTACATCTCCAAGCTTTGCTAATTTGGCATCTGCTGCTAACATTTCCAGTGAACAGGGTGATGTGCATCACTGACTACAAGTCCTACCTGGCATTTGTGATACCTTGAGACACATGCAAGAGCATCCCTAACATCTTTTCAACCACCTTAACTCGTATTTATCAGACACAGCGTGCTCATCTTCTTCAGAGAGGGTACTAAACTTTTCACTGGCAAAGAACAGTGTGAAGTTTGGAAATAAAATTTAATACAAAGATACAGCAGGCTGAATCAACATCAGTCTAACCCTAGCTTCCTTGTATAATCTGAGAATGTCAAAAGAGGTACCTCAAAACCTAATTCTCTTGGTTTAACAGCAGTAAAGACATTGTCAGAAGCCATCTACAATCAAATCAGGAATACTCATTCTGACTCACCAGAATCAGAGGTTTGTGTATGACACAAGCCTTGGTGTTCTATTCATCCTCACTTCTCTCAAACATCTCCATTTGAAATCTTCTGTCAACCTTCTCTGTGCTTGATCTTCATCCCAATAGAAGTAGATTATTCTACTACCATTCCACTTCATTATTCTGTACTGTACCACTGTATGCCCATAGATCCCGTGAACTCTTGGTTTAATTTAGCACTGAATTTAAGTCTGAACCTAATCCCACATCCGTTCTTTTCAGCATATAGACTTTTTGTTTTGGCTTTTAGCATCATAGTTCCTAGTTTAAGTTTCTGCATGAAATAGGTAAGATTTTCTTGACCATCAAATGTTTATTCTTGAAATGCGTAACACTGCACATGCAACTTGTCAGGCCACGCTACATAGGAATCAACTGTTTTGTGACCTCTGGCAAATTGCACAATACAATTTCAGTCCTCACCACTTTGCATTATTATCCTGTTAAGATAGGCACACAGACAAACATGCAACATATATTTCAGGCATCTTTCTCTAAGCTTAACAGATTCTCTTCTTAATGTTTTCCACACAATAGTAAGTGTCTTCTGTCCTTAACTTTATCTCAGTATTTGAAGAATTCAGCTCTATAGTTGCTTTCGCTGTATCTTTAAACAGAAGCAGTTAAGTCTAAAAATACTAATACTAAACTTACCAATATCTGAAAGGTTCTTTGCTTCATAGGAAAACTGTTATTTGAAATGTGTGTATGAACAAACACTGTGCCAAAATTCAGTAAGCTGTCCAACTCCACGGTAGGCTATATTTCTAGCAAACACCCTGGTTTTTATCACATATCTCCCATCCATTAATTCACAGAACACATTTACCTGTAGTTAACGCTGATAAAAATCAGTAAATTAGTGATAACACCATTTTCCTTTGTTTTATCCAGCTAAGTTGAATAGGCATAGATAACTGCATCCCTGCTTGGAATTCCTAGTTTTTGCAAGTTTCAGTCAGACTAAAAACAATGTATTTTATGGTTATCAGCAATCAGTGTTCCTTCCAAAGAACTGTGAACATTTGCCAACACAGATCTACATTTCTGCATGAGATTCTATACTTCTCTCAATCTTCTAACTTGTAACCAGACACTTCAGAGTAGGTGAAATGATACAATGGTAATAATATTGTTGACTGTTGTTTCATACCTATTTGTGAACTGCCTTTTTTGTTAACTGTGTGACAAAAAGAATGGAACAAACCACACGTTAAGCATTAGCCTCAAGTTAGGCAGTAATATGATCCATTTAGCAGCACACTTATCAAGTCAGTTCTGCTGCTGTTTATTTAAATAGAAACTGAAAGATTAGCTAGCCAGCAAACACCAGGCATTCCACACAGGAAATTGAAAGGACTTCTAGGTCCCCTTATAATGAGAGAACGTTTGACAAGTTCTCCTAAACAGTTTCCTTTTCTGAAGGAGAATAATCACAGTAAGTGTCCAAAAAATGAAAAAGGGGGAAAGGGGAGCGAAACACTGCAAAGTAAATACTTCATAGAAAGGGCAAACTATATTTAAAGACAAACACCCTGAAGATACACAAATATTCCCGATACTATTACTGCCTGTAAGATGTATTATTACAAAGCACTAAATCAAATGTCAGCTCTTTAACCCTCTTTCAACTGGGGAATGGGGCTCAAGCACACCTTGGAAGCACTGAGTACGCACACATGAAACTTCACTTTTCTACTGTTTGGTATTACACATAGTTCTCAACCTGGATAAGGTGTTAACTGCCACATGATGTTTCTGGGTCCCTTCCCTAATTCAGTGGTTTTTCTTTTTTCTCTTTTTTTCCTTTTTTTTCCTTTGCTTTGCTTTTATGGCTTTTGGGATCAAATTCTACTTCAAGCAATTAATATTGAAGGTTAAATAATACTGATCACACCTACGGATAGTCTAGAACCCATAGAATACAGTTGTAAAAAGAACAAATATACAGGTGGAAAGTGTATTTTGTCTGTTTTCATAGCAAGAAAATTCCACATTTGTTAATATGTGATTATTGGGAACCCACAGATTTCCAAACCCCTTGTACAAACTGATTTTAGGGTTAAAGCTTTCCCCATGTTCCATTTCATTTCATTTTTCATTTAACCTCTTTTATCAACCTAGCAAATATTTTGCTAATACTAATCAGTATGAGGATCATCTTGATCCCAGCTTACAAGACTCTCCAGTGCTTCATGCCACAAAAAAATATTACAGCTGATGCACAATTAGTGTGATTCAGTAGAAGAAACTCAAATCAGGCAGTAGGTGCCACCCAACTCTGCAAAGAATGGCTTAGGTTTCTGGTTGTTGTGAGTCTAAAACACATGCAATGTCACTGTAAACTCTTTCCCGGCCTGGGACAGGACAGCACACACAGTCCCTTGCCTGCCCCTTCCATGCCCCTTCCATGCCCGTATTATCTTCCCCATCCCACACCTGGTCAGTCTCCTCTGTGCGGCTCCCTGCTGTCCAGCCATTCCCTCTCCCTCCCTCCAGTCTGTCTCTCACCATCCACTACCTTCACCTCTTCTGTCTTTCTCCTACCCACCCCTCTACCTACTGTCTACCCTACTATATTGCTCTGAAGTAGTGCATGGCCATGCCCAACTGCCTGGCTCACAGGGTCCTTCTTCAAAGCCCAGTATTGTGGGAATGTGCACACTATCTGGAGACACCTCTCCCTCCACAGTGCCTAAGCAACGACCCCTCAGACCTGGGCGTGACTGCTTTTGCTAAAGTGGCCACTGGTCAATTTTAAATTAATGTGGTTCTCTAGAGAGCTTGGCTAGTGTTGGCTCACTCCAAGCGGATCTAGAGTAAGCGGCAGTTGCAATGGTGCAGGTGGGTAGGCAAAAAGGAGGACAACAATGGCAGAAGCAGAGACGAGTGTGGTGTCAACAAGTCTCCCTGGTCAGAGATGATGCTCAGTTCTCCTCTCCTCTGCCTGAGGCAGGGCCTTCACCCTGCTTCATGGGAGTGCTGGTCCTGAACATATGCTTATGATTTGGATATATATAGAAAGCTGAAGCTTGAAATCTAGGCGAGAGCCCAAAATATTCACAAAATGTACAAGATGAATTATAACAACTGATAAGTTTCCACTGATCAGGGAATTTGTTCTGGTTGGCACACTGAAAGACAAACAAATCAGAAATGTACACAGCATTCTTTGCCCTCAAAGCCATATATGTAAACAGCAGCATTTTAGGATTTCAACACCTTATCAGTGTATAAAGATGCAGCAATCTTAAATAATTCAAAGCCTGAAAATATTTATTAAAATATGATGACATAGACACCAATGACCAAATGGTTTCCACATACATGTCTGAGTGCATTTTGTTTAGTAATATTTGCATGCCAACCTGTAATAGAAAGGTGTCTAAGTGGCTTCCAATAAGTATTAGCCTTCAGCATGTTTTGCAGTGTTTCTTCCCCACCCCTTCAAATATAGTGGGCATTCCTTGTTAAAATGCTTACATTGTTTGGCAGCTGAACAACCCACAATCATCCCAAGAGATGCCTCTTCGTAATAGATCTGGGTCTAGACTTGATCAATCCCTGGGCTGAGTCTGGAGACAGGCAGCTTGCTTGATTCATCAAGAGTCGGCATCTAAACTGCCACCAGTCGCACCAAGAGATGGGGCAGGTCTTACCACTCATCAGTGCAACAACAGAAGGCAGCAATCATACGCTTCATGTGTCTGTTTTCTCTGTCCTGCTAATGATGTTGTGAAATGTGGTGACTGTGCATAAGCTGCTCAAGCAGTGAGTGCTATGACTGCAAGGACTGTGAGATTTATTGTTATAACTGTTTCGCACTCATCTTTGCTCCATTATACTTGTGCAAATATATCACACTATATTTATGTTGATGGGACAGTGTGTTATTTTATGTTTTAAAAAGGGTGGGATCACTTAGACCCCACATGCTGTCCAGGTATGCTTTTGTATTTTACATTGTGTGGTACTGCTCTTTGCTGATTTATTTGCAACGGTATGTGTTACTGGAAAAGGGAAGCTTTCAAATATATTATATATTTATTAGCAAATGGTGTCAACTTTAATAATTTCTATCAAGTGGTTTATTTTCATTGGATTTCTTGAGGTCCAGTCTTTCAGTTTGGATTGAGGTTGCTAATTTTTCTTGGAACAGACTGTTTAAAAAACTTTTCAAGGAAGCTAATGCAGCAGCCTTATGAACACTAACAAAAGTATACAAGTGTGGTCAGTGAAGGATCCCTTATAATGCCCTCCCAAGTGTGATGTTAAAAGCTAGTTTTATTATTCAATAGTGTCCACTTCATTTTTAAGCACTGACATGCTTAAAAGTTGTTTGGATCATCTGGAATGTCAAAGATATGCCATTATGGTACCTGCTAGATTATCTTTTAAATTTGAAAATAGTACCAGATGAACATTTATCACCATCTTCATGCTCTATATACAATACTTCAAGGAAGAAAGTTATTATCCAGCTTCTTATTTCTGATGTCATTATATTCATCAAACTAAATTTCACTAGCACTTTTGATTACTGCAGACCCTGCTATACATTTTGTAAAAGGTTTACTATTCCTTAACTACAATTTTATATGTATATAAGCTGTCACAGTAATTAGCAATTATTCTTTAAAAGCTGAGTTCAAAATAACTCTGAAACCGCACACACAGACTATCTTGTACTCCTCCATCTCAGTGTATTTTTGTAAAAGGAATGTGATTTGAAAGTATGAAAAACTAGTCTGATTCAAGTTAAATGTTTATTCTAATTTTGCCACCTGCCAGAGAATATCCCCAGAGGGTACTGCCACTATTTCCAAGTCTTCACACACTGGAACAAATGATATTTTCAGTTGCAGACAGCTCCATTCTGACTGACTTGCATAGTTCATCCAAGCATTCAGCCGTACAAGCTGTCTTTGATTTGTGCTAGATGCGCTGTATAGTGCAGGTGAGAAATCAAAGACAGAGAGGTCAGTTCATGCCACACCCGTCATATTACAAATCCATGGGGAAATTCAAGCAGTTACATAATTTTCCCTCAAGGATAAACTACCTGGTACATTTGGACTACAATGCCCAGCATCCATGGTCCATTTGCTTTAGTGTCTGGGATTATTGGGGAGCTGAAGTCTAGAAGGCACCAGCTGGTTTTGAATCACCATCTAATTCAAGTGCAATTAAAACCCATCTGAAGGGAAAGCAAGAGCCTTGAAAGTCGCGCTTCAACAGTACTTGGACAACGAATTGAACAGGTTTAAATCAACCTGTTTGTATCTTTCCCCATTATGGTGAAATATACTAGATTTTTGTTTAAATTATAATAATTATTTCTATTTATACACATAAATTTCATGCAGATCCATATCCTCTTTTGTTCACCTTTATGGATGGCCATTTTCTCAATTTTGGTCAGTAATAAATGGTTATCCTCTCCTGAAACCTTAAAATAGCCAGCTCCAAAGCAGTAAACAGATTTACCTATCTAAAATAATTTAGCATACTCCATGTTTTTACATTAAGAAGCTGCACAAAGTCTTTCCTTGATTCTGTTCATATATATATAGTCACTATAGAACATTTATTGCTATGGCACTGCATAATTAATACTTTCGTATCCCATTTGATTCTATAAAAATTATATCAAAACTGAGCAAACATTATTACTATTGTCCCAGTATAACTACTGCCTATGAACTTTTAATTCTGTCAAATGTATACATACAGCAATAAATACACTATTTAAAATCTGTTACCCATATTTTACTAGGTGTCTGAATAAAATACCAACAGCATGATTGTGTTAAACCCGATAGGGTTCAACAGAACTTTCACTTCGGTAAATGTATTGAGGATTTGTTCCTTGCGTCTGACTAAATTGGTGCCCTTCAATTTAGTTTTTTAGAAAAATACTATCCACTTTTCAGCTTATTTTAAAGATGATCCCTTCACTTGGTACTAAGTGGAACAAATACTGTAGTAGTTTAGTCTAAATAGCCAGACACAGCTTTCCAAATTAATGATGATATTTCCTGTTCCATAGCTCTCCTCCTAACAGTACAATAGCAATTTTGTTAAAGCTGAAAGGCTGATTTCACTACTTAAGAATCTAAGGAAACACTTGAAGATGCAAGAGCTTAGGATGGAATTTGTTTTTCTTGTCCAAAAGGGCTACCCAAGCATATCAGTAGTTCTTATCATCTGGTGTTTAAACTATCAAATAAGAATGTTAAGTGACAATGGGCAAACATTTCCCATATACTTTCTATGCGCTATGTTTACACAAATCTACAAGTTTTCCTAAGCAGGAGAAAACTAGAAATATTGGAGTGCAAATCTCCCATTCACCATACAATTCTACTGTAAGCACAACTCTAACAACTAAGCCATATAGCTGCAGCAGCCCATGAACTAGATGCACTCATGCACCTGGAACACCTGAAAAACTGGGAAACTTTCCTTTCCCAAATTTAACTACAAGTAGAGAGGATTTGGGATGAACTTGCAGTTGAGAAGGGAATGGTTAACCCTGTATGCTGCATAATCCCTGAAAATCAGGCCCCCTGTGCAACAATTAAACTTTTTAAAAGCCTAATTACTGCACAATGGTATCTATGTGCAGTGTGCGTGTATATGGGGGGGGGGGGAAGAGGTGTATATGGGGAAAATATATGTAGCCTCAGTCTTGCCCACTGCTGTCATGTGGCCCCTGGAAGGTTGACCACAAAATACTACAACCCTGAAAATGAATTAGGTTCCCCCTACAGCCATATATATTAATTTTCCTCCTTTGTTCTTCAGTGATTCTTACTTTCCTCCCGTTAAGTCATCTAGATAACAGAAGAGTGCTAAAATGCTGGCTTTCAAGAGCTACTGTTTGTAACTTAAATTCAAAGCAAATAAGTAAGGTTGCAACGCTATGCACATTTGCCTAGCAGTAAGTCTCACTGTATATATAGACCCTTTCTGCAGCATAAAGTTACAAAGGATTGTACAGTACTTGTTTAGATGATCATATGCTTCCAAACTGTGTCATGTTTACAATTTTTAAATTGCATCTCTATATTCACAGACTCAGGAGGTCTTACACAGTGCCTCACATTTGTAACTTATAGTGGAAGGCTACATTTGGGTAATGAATAATCACCTGGATCATTTAAAGCAACCGTTTCATTTGCCTTTGAACCAGGGCATCCCTTTGTCCAGTACTTCTATGCATTGTTTATTGCAATCAGCTGATAAAATGCACTGATGATCTCTGCATTCATTCAAAGGACAGACTACCAGAGAAGTATTTTTATCCTAAAAAGGCAATTCATAAATTTTATATACAGTTTCTTTCAAGAAAAATGGCAGTCATATTGGAGTAAACAGGTGGCCAAATATCCTAAAAAATAACAACTATTGAGGCATGTGAAGACAAATAAGCCAGTGCCAAATGATTATTGCCTCAACTCTTCTTAACCAGCAGTTATATTTTCTGTGTGGTTTCCTAGCTTATATTAAATCCAATCATATATATTTAATTCAATTCTTAAAAATTTCAGTAGACAGCTTCAGTGCTAACCTACAACTGGCCTGTCAGAAAATCTTTGATGTCACAGCATAATAGCTCCTGAAAGAACTGCACTAACACTTAATGTAACATGAAACCAAGGCCTGCAGTGGGGCCGTTTCCTGTCAGGAACAAACAGTTTGAAGGCTGTTCTGTAGAAATGACAAGATTGAGAACTAGCAGGGCAGTACCATCCCGACATCTCTGGGCACTAGAATCACAAGACAGACAGAAGATTCAATATTGTCACTGCAAATACACCACCAGCATCTTAAAAACATAAAGAAAGAAAAATAGATTCCAAAAGGGAATTGATTAGCATCAGATATAATTGTTCAGAATTCTATGGATGCACATAAATGTACTATGCACATTACATTTTGGTGTACACATTGCCAGAACTGCATCAAGTCAATTTGTTTAAAGTAAAAGTGTTTCGGACTCTGGATTAATTTAGCGATTTCTTCAGGACAGCAAATGAAAATGCCCTGAAGATGTTAACAGAAGATCCTGGTAGATGAGGTGAGCTCTGGTGGGAGACAAGGGAATCCCTGAAAATTGAGTTCAGGCAACTTCTATGAATGCACCCCTTTCTCTTCCATGGAAGGCAGATCCTTTCTATCCAGTTCTTTTTATGTCTAATTCTTAATCTGATATGTGTCAGCTCTGGTAAGCATCCCAGCATTATAGTTAATGTGAGATGCTGCGAGTTGCAGTTCAACACATCTGGAGGGCTCCATAGCTAGAACTTCCAATGGAAAAGACAGTAATTCCCTTAGGAACTTCCTTGCCAGATGATTGATAGGCCAAACTAATATAGCTCTTGATCCCCCTGGCCAGGATAGAACCCCTGACCTCACGGACCTGGCTCTCCAAGAAACAAAGAGAGTTTTAGACTTGCTTGATGCATTGGTTCTATTCATGGTAACACGTTAGGCAACTTTACAACATGTTATATTTCTGCTACTGTTTCTCCAGTAGCAAGAAGATTTTAGGCAAAAAGGCAGCACCACTTATCTCTGTCATCAATAGAACATGGAGGTATTTTAGGAACAAAGGTGTGATGGCATAACGAATTAGCCTATTGTTGTGGAAAACACAGAGTTCCTTTTCCATAGACAGAACATAAAGATCAGGCTGTCCAACGCTGCTGTCCAACATTACAGCAATCAGAAAAGCCATTTTCCAAGACATTTCCCAAAAGTAGCTCAAAGTGGTTCAAAGGAATGCTCAGTAAGGATCTGCAAGATGGGTACATATGCAAAAAGCATGAACTAAAGGTACATGAAACTGCTTAAGAAGCCACTGTGTGTGAGGTCCAGAGTCTACTGGTGGGGGGAGGGGGGATAGGAAAACATTTGAAGCAGCAGTGTTCACTTGAAAGCTCTTCTGAAGGTCACCCTAAGGAGCAACAGAATATCTGAAACCTTTGCAGTATGGAAACTTCCCTCTCACCACACCATGCTGCAAACCCTATTTCATGAAGGAGCTCCTTGAAATTAGGAAAAGAGGGAGGACCTCCCCTGAATAGCCAAGGCAGACTATTTATGGTAGTCCTAATGACAGTGAAGAAAGCTGACAATAAAAAATAATGCATTTGAAACATGCTACTGCAGAGCTTTGCAAATACCCTGGATCAACAGAAAGACAAACAAGTGGGCCCCAGATCAAGCCAGAGACCTCCCTAGAAACAAAAGTGACAAAAATGACACTGTCATACTTCGGACACACCATGAGAAGCAAGACTCACTGGAGAAGACAATAATGCTAGGAGAAGTCAAAGGGAGAAGAAGACAGGGAAGACCAAATATGAGATGGATTGAAAGGAAGCCACAGTCTTGCACTTGGAAGAGCTGAGTGGTGCTGTCATGGACAGGGCTCTTTGAAGGGCTTTCAGTCATAGGGTCACCATAAACTGGAGATTATGATGGCACATAACACACACAATAAGGGAAAGCTTATTTAGCCCTTCTCTCCCAGCTATGGCTACCTCAGTGGCCATTCAATGTTGCTGACAGACAAGGGATGACTTCTGATCCTTCAGAAGGGAAGGCATTCTTTGACAGTGTGCCATCTGGTGAACCCATCCTTCTAGCTTAAATCATCCAAACTAATACCAGCCAGGAATTTCCCCAATCAAACTCATAGATGCTTTTCCAAGGAATGGAAGAAGAAACATGACCACTCTATCTCAAATTCATCTTCACAAAGAAAAAAGATGCCATGCATTTAATGCTAGAAACCCAGCTGAAGAAGCACAAGATATTCCTTCTCTGACAGCCACTGTTATTCTAGAGACCACTAGAGAAAGCAATCTAGGAAACTGTACATTTGCATGTTTTTGTGCCTTCCCACATTCTTTGACCTTGTACCCCACAGTGATCCTTAACACTCCCATTTAGAACTATAATGTTACCAGAGTTCACTCCTATAGAGCAGCCTTTCCCAACCAGCTGTCCTGCAGATGTGTTTGACTACAAGTTCAATCATACCCAGCCAGCACAGTGAAATTACAGGCTTGAAATTACAGGCCCAACACAGGCCCAACTGTGGCCCAACACATCTGAAGGACCCAGGTTATGGAATACTACTGCAGAGTATATCAGACTCTGCCTCCCTGTTCATTTGCCCCCTCCTCCTTTGCATATCCATTGCAATTGAAACTGAAGCCCACAGTTTGTGTATCACAAACTATTTACTACCAACATTGTGTGTATATCTGAAAGCTCCATAATTTTGAGAGCCTCATACCAAAACTGTAATTGTTCACCACATAACTGTAAGTTAAATAACCAAGGCAAACAAAGAATCATGCATAAAATTATTTCACATGTTGACGCTCCACTTCCCTGAACATTCTGTTCCAAAGCCTTCAATGTTAAGTGTTCCCACTTAACCACTTGCATGTACTTTCAAACCTCACTTTCATAATAAATATGGATTGTATTGACCCATCACTGCTCAGCAGGCCATGTCACTGGGGCATTTCATTTCCTCTTGAGTCTACCACTCATGCACCAGTGTGTCCCTGTTTTCATGTTTTAAATATTGGCATACCCGACATAGATGGGTGGGTGGGGGCTTCATTAAGATATTCTTCCCACAATGCCTAATGGATCTGGCTGGTTGCCAGGAGGATCTGGGAGATTTTCCAGTTGATATGGCTGGCCCTCCTATTGAAGCCCAAGTTGCCTTGTGAAACATAGAAGTGGACTGGATGGTTCTCCGTGGAGCTGTTCTGAGTGGTTCGTGGCCTCCTCCATGGTGGCCCTAAATTACGCCATGGAGTACCACAGGGCTCCATTTTATTGCCCATGCTCTTTAACATCTACATGAAGCCATTCGGAGTGGTCATCAGGAGGTTTGGGCTGAAGGGTCATCACTACACTGATGACAATCACCTTTACCTCTCTTTTTCATCCAACCCAGGTGAGGCAATAACAGTTCTAGACCAGTGTGATGGACTAGATGAGGACCAACAAATTGAAGCTTAATCCCGACACAATGAAGGTGCTGTTGATAGGTGGCCCATATCAAAATGAAGGATATTTGCCCTATCCTGAATGGGGTTGCACTCTTTCTATAGGACAGGGTCCAGAGTTTGGGGTTACTGCTGGACCCTGAGCTGTCCCTGGAGTACAAGTGGGCTCTGTGACCAGGAGTGCCTTTTACCAGTTCTGGTTAATTGCTCAAATTCGACCTTGTCTGGACAGGCGGAACCTAGCAACAGTAATCCATGCCCTAGAAGCTTTTCAATTGGACTACTGTAACACACTTTACCAGAGGCTGCCCTTGAAAATGGTCCAGAAGTTTCAGTTGGTGCAAAATAGAGCAGCGCAAGGTAGGTCCAAATGGGCATGGCGAGCCGGATAAATGGGCATCGAGGGCCGGATCCGGCCCCCGGGCCGTAGTTTGAGGACCTATGTCCTAAATGGTTTAGGACCTGAACATCTCCATCCATATAAGCCTACTCAGACTTTAAGATCTTCATTGGAGGTCCTGCTTCAGAGAAGCCACCTTTAAAGGATGCTAGGAAGGCAGCTACCTGGTATAGGGCATTTTCAGTTGTGGTCCCCCATTTGTGAAATCAGCTCCTCAGAGATGTGCACCAGACACCTTCTTTGTACACATTTTGGCACCAGGCAAAGTCTTTTTAAATTTTTGGAGTATTTTAACTGTTGATAGTCTTAATTCTAATTTTTAATTCTAATTTTGGGTTGGCATTTTACTTAATTTTTAAAATTTAATCATTATTTTTATATAAGATTACTGATTACTGTATGACATCAACATGGTTGGTGCTCAGTGGGGAATCATCAGGATGGCAGCCAGTGTTGAGTGGAGTTCCCCAGGGCTCAGTTCTGGAACCAATTCTATTCAACTTTTTATCAATGACCTGGAGGAAGGGATAAACAGTCTGCTGACTAAATTTGTGGATGATACCAAAGGGGAGAAAGTGCCCACAACTGAGGAGCATGTACTCCAGATCCAGAAGGATCTGGACAGGCTGCGGAAGTGGGCAGGGGACAACAGGATGGCATTCAATGTGGTTAAGTGCAAGGTCTTGCACTTGGGCACAGGAATAGGTGTCAGAAGTACAGGAGGGGAGACAAGTGGCTGGAGAGCAGCACTTGTGAAAGGGATTTCAGGGTACTTGTTGACAGCAGGTTAAACATGAGCCAGCAATGTGACACAGCAGTTAAGAAGGCAAATTCCACCCTTGGATGTATAGCCAGAGGCATGGCTTCCAGATCTAGAGAAGATTTAATACTGCTCTACACGGCTCTGTTGTGCCCACAACTGAAGTATTGTGTCCAGTTCTCACATTATAGGAGAGACATAGCTAGGTTAGAATTGGTTCAGTGCAGGGTCACAAGAATGGTAGCCGAGCTGTGAGGAATGACATATGATGACATATTGAGGGAACTGGGTTCTTTTCAGCCTGGAGAAGAGGAAAAACTCTTAGGGGATCTTACAGGTATGTGAGGAGGGCTTACAGGTATGTGTTTAGGCTTACAGGTATGTGTTTTCTGCAGTGGAGGGCAAGCCATGTTCCAATGGAGCAAAGCTCAAGGAACTAGGCTTCAGGTTAGATGTCAGGAAGTACTTTCTGGTGTTTAGGATCTTATAGAATAAGCTTCCAAAGGAGGTGATGGAGGCCCCATCAGTGAGGACATTCAAGGTAAGACTGGAAAATGACATGTTGGAGATTACATGAGGGAAGCTGGTCGGACCTGGGAGTCAGACTAGATGGCCCACAAGGCCCCTTCTGACTGTTGCTATGTTTCCTGATGATAGAATAAATGTTTTTATTGGATTTGATGTTTTATTTATTGAGTTGTTAATACTGTTTGGATTTTTATGGGGGGTTTTTTTGGTTTTTAATTGCTATAAACCATCCAGAGAGCCATGTGGCTATTGTGACAGTCTATAAAAGCTTAAAAATAAATAAATAGGACACATGAGAACTTACTCCTGAATAAATGAGAGCACCTAAAATTATCTGCAAAAAATGTCATGTAAGCTAAAGCTCTGACTTCCATCTTTTAACCTGTAACTGATTTCCCAAACGTTTTCTTCTCCCCAGCCAGCTATGCTCATGTACATATGAACACAGGCAACACCAGTCTCTATTTTCTACAGCTTTTAAAAAGGAAACAACAACAAAATCAAAACAAAATGTAGTCGCTGCCTATTTACTACAGTAATGCCACAACTGAACTTATTTCTTCTAATGGCCTTGCTATTCCCATCCCAGCCAACAGGTGTGGCCCTGCAATGGATGGGCAATGCAAAAGGGAGGAAGAGGCAGGGCTGGAGAGAGGGTGGAAGAGTTCACGTGCAAGGCCTAATAATCAAGAGTTACAGAAAGGTTTCTGCACGTGCTTTCACTTTAGACATGCTTATTTCGTATTTTCTCCACAAGCAAATATATTGGTTCTTTCTTGAAATTTAAGAGCAAAATACTTGATATTTCTGAACTTATGCAATATCTTTGAACTTTAATCACCCTAACCCTAACCCTACCATTCAAAGTGACACTAATTTAAGGCACATTTCTGTACCTAACTGACTGGACAACCAAGTGCTGCATAACGATTAGTAGTCTTCTCTCTCTCTATCACTTTTCCAACCAAAGGTTCTTATGCATACAAATCATTAAGGGGGAAAAAGAAGAGTGGGTAGCTGTTGCTGTAATCCCAGATCAGTAGAATTGACCTTTGCGTAGCTTCAAGAATCTTTTGTGGGATGGTAGTGACCACAGAAAGCTGCCTTCTATCAAGGTAAACCATCAGTCCATGTAGCTCAATATGACCTACTTTGACTGGCAGGACCACCCAGTTTTTTTAAGGTTTTGTTTTGTTTTTAAGGGAACATGCATTCCCAACCCTACTTGTAAATGCTGAGGATGGCATCTAGGACTTTTTCCATGCAGGTATTCTGCGTGGAAATGTGAACCTTCTAAATACTTTTATCTTCTGAAACCATGTAGCATTGGAATTTCTCATTTTGCATGGGGTAGGTGAGGAAATATTGGTGCATAAGGATAATAGAGCTTTTTGTTCTATTTTTTTAATTGACCTTCTGTGGTTCCTTAGAAGTGTCTACAAATGACATTGTGCCCAGGCATCACATAAACACAACAGAACTATTGTAAGCCACCCAGAGAACTTCAGTTATTGGGTAGTATAGAAGTTTAATAAATAAATGAATGAAGGAGGCCCTGCTTGCATACTCTCCAGTAGATACAATCAGACTGGCTAGAACAAAAATTAGGACTTATTCAATGCTGGCTGTTATCTCTGGAACTCTTCCCAAAACAGATATGCTTGGCTCCTTCGCTGTTTTCATTTTTTACTAATTTTAATCCATATTTGGATATGAAAGTAAGATTTAATTTATTGCTATTTTTAAAAAAGTGATTGTGATATTAGGCTTTGGACTAATCTATTTTATGCTGCCCTTTCAGTTTCCAGCTCTTTTCAAAAGTTCTCAATGTATGTTTTTCATATTTAGATGCTGATATTCATTACTACATTGTTTTTATTTAAGACTATCATTCCAGGAAAACTTTATATTCTGACAAGTATGTGTACTTAAAGACACCCATGTTAAGAATCTAATGATTCTGGTTGCAATGCATGGATGTATTCACACTTCAGCAATTCAGTGCTGGACATACCCATATCACTACTGGATTGGCATATGGCCAGCAGCAATCAGATGTTTGATTTCTGTTGGAAGATGCATTGCTAAGCCATTACTGTTTCTGCTGAGATATTTGAAAAAGTATGAATAGAGTGAATGGGGCCTAGCTCTTACAGAGATCAACACCCTGAGTATGACTTAAGCCACTTCAGACTACATGTAGTAGCACATCTGATGGAATGTTGCTTCACGTATTACAATTCCCTGCACACAGAAATCTAGCATATCTGAAAGAAGGCTATGCTAAAACTCTTCTTACTAACATGCCGTTTTTTGTGTGTGAAGGGGGCACTTAGATTTATACCCAGTCAATATAATTTCAGATTGCTGATAGAGGCTTCTACAACGGCATAAGCTTCAATACAAAAATGCATCTCCACATAGAAAATTGGAAATGAATACACCTACTGCATGTTGGGGAGGGGAAACCTTGTAAGTGTATCCCAAACATAAAATGCTAATGCAAGAAGCCTGAGGAAAGGAAAAGAGGGAAGGGGGAGAAAAACAAAAGCAGCCGAACAATGAATTAATCAGATTATTTCCTATATTTCTGACCATTTGTCCATGCTTCATACTCAAATGAGTTCTATCCAGCAATACCTGCACAGGCATACCTCATTTTCTATCAACAAAAGCGCAATGTTTCACATTCCAGACATATTTTAACAGCACACTTAAGCAATAGCTATGCAACCAGAGCCATATTATCTGCTGCAACATACCCACGAATTGCTGACAAAACAAGACCTGAAAGGTTTGCAGATTGATCCTGTGCATATTTATTCAGAAGTTTAGTGGAACTTACTCCCAAGTTAGTGTGTACAATCTTACATATCTAGCATGGTAGTCATTAAAATTGTAGCATAAGTCAATAAGTAAAAGAAAAAAAGGCATTTCTATCAATGACACTCAGAATTTTACAAACCGAACAAAGGCTAGCAAGTGGATTAAATATGTGCAAAAACCTTAAGATGAGCAATGCAAACCACACGAACTGTTCAATATGAATCAGAGCAAGAGTACTTTCAGAATCCAGCACCAAAGTCTACCAAAATTTTATGTACTTATTTCTGTAAAGATCTCTAGACTGCTGTTCCGTCTGAATGGCCCTTAATGTGCCTTATAAAATAAAATAGAACATAACAGGAAAGACTAAAACGTAAAATAATAAGAATAGGAGATGCCAAGCAAACCACGTACAACTGCAGTTTTTTGTTGCTTCTATCTGCTGCTTTCAGCTGTTTCTTGTGTGTGTGTTTATAATATTTGGATTTTTTATTTTCTGTTCATCATATTAAACTTTTTAGGATAGATGGGATATAAAAATTTAATTAAACAAATAATAAATCAAAATAAATCCTAATCCTTAAGCAGAATCCTAAAATTAGCATCTCAATAGCCATCCAGTATAAATCAGAAAGAAGTTTCAATATTCATAATTGAAAACTTTTCACAAGCTTTAAAATAGATCATGCCTGATAAGCTATTCTTGGGTATAAGTTCCATACGGGAGATACCTGCAGACACAGAAACACATCCATTGGACACAATTTTGACATCCAATGAGAAAAGAATTCAGTTTTTATTAGTAATGGAACTTGGGTAGTAAAGCTCACACAAGCTGGTTTAAGAGATGTCTGCCCATTCTTCATGGAACTGCCTGATGTTTAGATGAAAAAAAAACCCCTAACATTTAAAATGGGCACTCATTGGCAATAAATCCAGACTGAAAGAAAATAGGCATGACACTTTCACAGAAAGAATAGCAAATATTTTCCTGTGCTTGTGGAACTTGTCCCTGAACCGCACTCGCCCATCTACAAGAGAGCTGAGGTTCTCAGATATGCAACAAATATTTAAAAAAAACTCTAAAGACTTGGGGCAAGGGGTGGCCAAACTGTCTCATAAGAATCCAGTGTCACAGAAAGTTGAGAAGGTGAAAGGAGGGGAAACCTGATAACCAGCTAGGAGAGTAATGGAATGAAGTGACTTGGAGGCACAGAGATAATATATAGACAAAAATATGGAAAAGACTCAACCCTTTTGAATAGGTAGGCTCATGGTTGACAAATGGAACGTATTTTTAAATGTTTCCAGAGACAAAACAGAGTACTAGCCATCAATTTCAATATAAAGACTGAGGAACTGAACAGAGCTGGGAAATGGACCCAAGTATCTATCTCACCACTGTTCCTCACAAATGCCAAAACAGGGCAGGAAATGCAGGAAGGAGATGTAGCAGGCCAGAGCATGCTCATTAGGTATGACGGCTGGAGGGAGGAACAGAATGGAGTGGCTGGAATGTTGAACATTAATAAGATCTATTTGTGCTTTTCAGGGTACCATTTGTACTTTAAAAGCACAAACCTATGCTTCTTTAGACAGACAAAAGGCCTACAACTCTCACCATAGCTTGGTTAGCATGGCTGGCTGGAGCATGTTGGAAGTTGTAGGCCTTTTTTTCCTGTCTAAACATGCATCAGTTGCATCCTAGGACTATTTTTTACCTTATTCTAAACAAGAAGCACAATTTTAAGGAGGGAAAGATTCTGTAAATAACTCATTCAAAGTTGAGTTCTGTCAAATATTCCAATTACAAGCTGGGCTATCTTCAGGATCATTCTGTATTTGTGTCTCTGCCCAAGTCAAATGCAGTATTAGTTTCATAACCCGCCATGTGACAAGTTTAGCCTACTTAATGCATTACTACAGTGTAACATGAAAAAGCCTACTTTTCAGAAAGCCTATGCAGAATACACACACACTCTCAGTTAATAGAAACTTAAGTATATCAGCCAATGTCAGAATAATTCAGTATACCTTCTTGGAACTGAAAAAGGGGCAAAGCAATCCCATTCTCCATCTGGCATAATGCTTACTGTCATTTCCTCAATTACTTTTTTTATTTGTCCATTCATTCTTCTTCCTACTCCACTGCTATGCCAATTTTCTTTGCCCCTTTCTTTTCCCTTCTTCTGGGACAATCTCAACCATGATGCTGCCAAGCTATTTACTTTTCTTTCCACAAAGCAAGAGGCTTCATTTCTGTGCTTATCCAAGTATTACTTACAAGCTAAATCCCCTCCTTTGACTGTACATTTGTCCTATACTTTGAGATAGTTTGGGAAAACACTGTAAGGAGTAAGATTAACAGAAGACTGCCTAGAGAAATTCCAAAATCCATTATTAGGGATTATTAGTTATTAACTCAACTCAAGAATCACCCAAAAATGTACAAGTTTTTTGATGTCCAGTTTCTTCATTCATCAAGAAATTACAAAAACCTGTCTTTTATAAAAGTATTACTATAATATAAATTTTGCCATTTTTCTTAAGGCCAACGTGGTTATCCTTACTGTGCAGAAAAGCCAGCTCAACCCATTCATTTAACTTGTTTAGGAAGGCTGCTAAAATCATGTGTTTTGAGAAGTCATTTTACTGATTAAGCTAATAATGTTCTTGATATTACAACAGGTTGTTTTCAGTTATTCTGATATAATCTTTTTACTGAATTTTATAGATTTTAGTTGGTATGTTAGTCACTATGAAAACCTTTTAGGCTAAAAGGCAGGGTTTTAAAAAATAACAAATTCATGTTAGTGTTCTCAACAATGACAAGCAATTTTCCTTTCCACTCAACACCATAGGCAAAAATTGAAAAGTTTTAGCATGGGCTTTAAACAGAAGCAGTATCTATACGAGTAAACACATTTACAGCTGCACTTAATTGACCAATGTTCCTGTTAATGTCCACTGCAATCCTTTCACATGTCTCATCAAAAGCCCACTAAACTCATTAGAACTTACTCCTAGGTAAATGTCTTTCTTTAAAATTTTTACTGAAACTATTAGTGCTGTTGTTGGCCTTTTGGCGAATACAACTAAATACTGAGCACAGGCATCTTTGAATATGCGTACAGTATTAGCCCTCAGCTTCTCTCTCCCTTTCTCTTCTTTTTGAACATGTCCTGCCTTTATTTTTCATTAGGTTTTTTCCCCCTAACTGCAGATCTATGTTGCTGCTGTCCAACCAGAAGCAAAAAGCTGCTTTTTTTCTACTTCTTAATATGTTCACTATTTCTATCCGCCAACATACAAGTCAGTAGTAACTGGTGCAGCATTAATTGAACCCAGGTTCTTGAAGGCAACCAAGTGAGACTTCATGAAATACAGTTTAAGGTGTCAATCCAATGCACGCTTACTTGGGAGTAAGTCCCCTTGACTTAGTTTGGGTAAACATGCATTGCATTGAACTGCCTATGCTTAAAAAAAAAACCCACACACTTGATGGTTTGGAATTCATAGAGAGTGAGAAAGAGCAGATGCATTTTTTCACTGCAAATGGTAAATATGTGCCATAAATCATAAGAATTGTCACTGATAAATACTGAAGTTTACAAGTCAAGTTTCACCATGTGCCCCTTTCTTCGTACCAGTTCATTCACTAGTAACACCTTTTGTTTTCAATATTTAAGATTTAATCATCTTCATGTTTAGACAAAAGTAAAGTCCCGAACTCCCAGGCTTCCTCATCCAACAAAGAAATGCTGGGAGCAGTGGGGCTTTGTTCTGTCGAATTATGCATAGGACTCCCCTTTTAATCTCCTCATATTTCTCTTCATAATCCCTTGCTATATTGCCACTTCTTCAAAAAAACAATAAAAAAGACAATTAGATGAGGAAAGGTCTGTTCACAGTCAACACAAATCTATAGCAATCATTTGGAAAAGGCAAATTACACTGAATAAAAATTATGTGCTTCCATATAAAATTACTGCACCAATCCACAGAAGTCCAATTCTGCACAAGTGCCGCAGGTTTGTACCATAATTAGGAAGTACACTAGTGACTTCATGCTTAAGGCAGCAAGTATAGCAACTTTTCTCTTTGATGTTATACATGTGCAACATTGTCTCTCTCCACCTTCTCTTTTCTAATTTTTTAATGGAGAATGGAAGATGAGCAGTGATAGAAGAAGCAGTATTCATTTTGTCCCTCCTTCCTTTTTCTTTAAACTAAATTCAATTACATGTAAATGCCAAAATGGGCATACAAAATCACTTTTTGTTCCATTTAAAACAGAAATAACATACCTTACAATGTAGCACAACTATTGAAACTAGAATTGTTCATCCAAAACAAATACAGGTGGTGCTTCAAGGTATGACATGAACTTGGATAGAATGAAGGTTTTATCGAGAGCTGATACCTAAAAATTCAACTGATTAATAATCTTAGCTATTTAGCAAACTATATATTTTGAAATAGCATGCCTGACTTAAAAAGAGAAATTTTGGTCCTAGGTACTATGCTACTACAGATGAGAAAAATGCCGTGATAGAAATTAAGAAGCATGCATACTCAGAAGCTTTGTGTGCCAAGGGATGTTGTAGCTTGCAGCCCACTGCTGTGATCTTTTATAGGTAATATACACCATGTGCACATAAGCAAGGGTTAAATAGCTAATACCATGCAATAGTCTTACTCAGTTCTATTTATTTGTATAGATTTTGTAGAGATCTGTCTTGCGACAGGATGGAAGAAGAGCAATTCAAGTTTTCCCCACTGCCTTTTTATTTTTGTGGGTTCAAGGTATTATCCAGATTTATCCTGAATTGCTACTGCTACCTTAACTACACTGAAAATCATCGTAAGAATACAGAGTTGCTTTGGCACATTCAAGTGAGTCTGTCTGCACATCCTGCTTCCGACTACTAATTTGCAGCATCTTGCACTACTTTCGGGACTATTCCCAGTACCGCCTTTCAAGGCAATGCAGGATACTATCATTAGAATGTGGAGGGAAGGCATTTCAGAAGAATTAGCATAAACACTGCCACTGGACCCCAGCAGATACCAATGGGTGCCATTCTAATACATGGAGAAGTGGAAATTAGGTACTCGGTACTTCTAAATATTCTTTTAGTCATAATCATGTATTAGAATTAAGTCAATCTAAATATCAAATCATAAAATCATATAGCATAATAGCACTCAAGAGAATCAAGTAATACAAATCTGAAATAGTTATTTGATTGCTTTAGAAAATTTAATGCAAAACATCTAAGACAATCTATGTTGTTTTAAAATAGCAACATCTGACAATCCCCTAGTATAACCTAAACAAGAATAAGATTTGGACACTCAGATGTGGTTTTATCTACTTGCCTTCTGAAAGGCTTCATAAATAAGGAACTGAATCTACATAACCTTTTACAGCTATTTAGTTCCATAAAAACATAATACATTACATTATTGTACATGTACATGTACATTATTGTACATGTACATTAACAGCTTTCATCCAGAAGCCCTGCAAAGTATTTGCTATGTAGTCTGCAGCTTCATACACTGATGCTAAAGGTAGATTTACATGACTAGTGACTCCTACTCTAATCACACGTTTGTTTTTATCATTATCCACCATGTGCTTCATGGTGAAAGATTTGATGTACATTGGGATTATGGATCAACACAAGTTCACCAAGATTTAAAAAGACTCCTTGTCAGGTGTATGTTATTCTTCAATGTGAAATCTAGGTTTCGTCTACTTCCATGTAGTTCTGATAAAGAACTCACTGGGGCAATACGATACTTCATTCTAAGAGAAGACATTTTGTATGAATCCATACTTACCTTTCTGATGATTCAGAATATAGCATGAGTTGGTAACACTACTCAGTCCAAGGTCTTTGATTCACAAAGAAGCTAGCCTCATCTAAATTATATTAATGATGTACTTCACATGGAGATATAATTTCCATCCAGATCAATGGATGAAAAGCCCTGGAGGACAAGATCCCTCTCAAAATCCACTAATGGACTATTCGAATATATTTAGGGCAGGAAGAGAGGATTAGGTAAGCCAGCTAAAACTGCATGGGAATGTGGATATATGGTTACATCCTGTCCTATGTGTTCTGGAATATGGCCATTACTCTGAAGATTAGCATCTCAATTCCTAGTAATAAGAACTATGCTAGATGATCTATTTGTCTTAAAAGAATTGTAAGAGTTCATTTTAAGATTTTATCCAAAATACTATCTTCTATTCAACCACCACCCTCTTCATTCATTTTTAATCTTAAAATAGTGCTTTAAAGATGGGGGGACAGATGCTAAGTCAGCAGTGCCAACAAAGTCAATAAAAACTATCATCTCCAAATAAGCCATTTTTGGAATAATTATAGAAACTCACTTTAAAAAGATGAACACCCCAAAACCGAACTCTATAACCAAAGAGTTTTCTATATTTATAACCAAAGAGTTTTCTATATTTGTGAAAAGCATCCTTAGAAGAAATTTATTAATTCTATTTGCATTGTGTAAGTATTAGTCAGAACTAGCAAATGTGAATTACATGTTTCTTTAAAAGAAACTTTCCAGATCATACAGAGGGTTTAGTCTAAATAGAATTTTTAATCTTTTGTACACTTTGATTAGGTCGAGTCCCATTCTGACCTCAAAATTAAATATTTTTCCTCTAATCACAAAATATAAATGTGAGAAATATACAGAAAGGATTGGGAGGGAAAGTCTTAGGAAATATAACAAGAATCAGAATATAAACAAGCCATCACACTGGTAAGAGGAAATACAAACAACTAGAATAAAAATAGTTGATGCACAAAAGCCATAATGAGGGGGTTGCTTAAAAAAAAAAAGCTCTGGCTTTGAAGGACTTGGATGAAATACAAAATTATGCACAGAAAAGTGTGGACTGGCATAAATGTTTGTGCAAAACTGCAAGTGTATTTCTAAAAGTATGCAAGATTCAATTGGTTGCATTCTGCACAACAATACTCTGCTTAAGCGATAGCGCAGAGTCCAAACCACTGCATTTTAATTACTGTGCAGCCTCAGATATATTGCCTTTGATATGGAAATGTTCTTGTTCTCTCATCTTCACATAGGGTCTCATGCACAGAAATCTTTATCTGATTCATAAAAAATAAACTAGAATCCAATCTCAACACCTGACCTCGGTGCTTAGAAGTTTTTTACTAAGCACAGTGTCACTATAAAAAGAATGGCTAATATTGGCGTAAAGTTAGATATTTTGAGCAATGGGCCTGCAGTTGAGAATCAGATCAATATGACATTTCTCAAAGGTTGTGGTTTTACACAATCTTCCTTCTCTCAGGGTACTGGAGAGTGAATGGACTCTGCTGTGTAGAAATTACACACAACAAACATTCCAACATCATTCCATCTATCTATGAAAAAGATGCTTTTATTGTAACAACCTACACTCCCACTGCACGAGCAGGTTTTTCAATATTTTCAGGTAGCTTTACTTGTAAATTCTCTTTGTATCAATTCATACCTCTGCGTGCGTGCGTGCGTGCCTGTGTGTGGTAGGGGGGTTAAATACTACATTACCAAAAGTTACCCACCAAAGCTCTTTCAGATTTCTTCATGGTATATAAAGCTAAAATTCTTGTGGTACAGTCAAAAACTGCTCCATCTAAGTTTCATTTTGTACAATTATATTTACATGAAAATTTTGCACAAGTCTTATCTGTGTGCCACAACAGAAAACTATTACTAATAATGACTGCTGGAATGCAATACAGATCGTGACTGCAGTAGGCTAGGTTTATAGGAACAAAAAACTGCCTAGGACAACCATTCTTGAACTGCTGGTAAACTATTTATCAAATCCCAGCAGATATTTGAATGAACAAAGAATATTTTGCTTACAAAATTATTTTTATGTATCAGAATTATGTCATGGCAGATATTGACACACCTGTAAATCACCGGCTCAAGATTATCTGTACTTCATAATTTCTGGTAATTATCTGTACTTCAGTAGGAGAAACCTATGCATGCCTGCCAGGAGGAATAACTACTTTGTTAAATGGAGCTTACTCTCATGTAAGTGCGTGCACAGAATTACAGCCTTAAACATACTAACCTGATGGAATATTTTGTTTGACTTCAAAAACATCAGATCGTCCATCTGTATTACAAATAACCAATCAATCATTTCTCTAATGAGCTTCATATTTTTATTAAGTATTTCTAAATAGTTTTAAAAAGCAAGACAGTTCTCTTTCTTTTGAAATGCATGTGAAACTAAAACTGATAAAAGAATTGTCAAGTATGCAAGGGGGAGGGGAAAAATCAGTATGTACTGATTCTTGCTTCTTTAACAGAAATCCATTTTTCAAGTTCCTGTTCTACTAATTGAAAGAGAATTATTTAAAACTTCACTGAATACTTGAATACACGATGGCTATATGTAGCAGTTTCATCAACGCAAAATAACTCACGACTTTCCAAGGTAACAGAAAACTAGAAATTGGCACAGTATCTTCCATGCTAATGATGAATATTAAATCTAAAAATAATAATAAATGAATAATTTGCTATTATCATAAAATATCGGAAAAACAGCAATATCTAGTTACGTGAGTTTTTAAATTGGTGGATTTCTTTCCTGATAAATATACATATTGAAGTTATCTCCACATAGTTTGACCGTTCGGTCATAAAAAAAACAATACATGATATTCAAGTCACACTGAATCTAAAGGAGCCTTACCTGAGAAAACACGTATAGGATTGGGCTGCACAGCTGATGGAGGTAACATCTTTATACTCTAGTTCTAAGTGATGTAATGATAGCTACTGCCTCACTTTTGTGTGATTACACACAAAATTGGCTGTGTTGGATGTCATACAAATCTGTAAGTTAATAAATAGGGTTCAAGTCCAAATACAGGCAAATCAAACCTAGCTTTTATACTGAACCCTTTGAATTAGTTTATACAGATCTAAAGAAAAGAGGTCCCCAGTTCAAAAACATCAACGTATTTTAAGATTTGTGTAAATTATGGTTAATAAGTTTTCACTTGCAAATACTAGCCATCATTATAAAAAAGGCAGAGGAGAAGATACACATTAAGGATTGATGGAAGAGTGAGGCTGATTTATAAGATTTATTTTTGAACGTACCAATCCTGCAATAAACTATACACAAATTATTGGTTGTAGTGCAAGAAGCATTACAACATTCCAGTGTACTTCTGACAACTTTCACTCTATCTTCATGATAGTACCCTGATCTAAGTATATTATTATAATGTGAAGTCCCACTAACTGGAATCTACTGCAAGTAAACATTATACAATTAAAATCTAATACTGCTATAAAGCAACTGTTGCAAGAACTGGTTTTACACATATGCAGACTATATTTTACACTGTGAAGTGCTGTATTCACCTAGTTTAGCTTATGCATGCCTTTCACAGATCGTGAAAAAATAAGAAACTATCACTTATCTATATGCAGTTTTGTTTTCATATGCGTTTCATAAATAAAAACCTCACCACCTTAACTTGGGCCCATATCCATTTTAGAAGTAAAAGACCAAGTATAAAAGATTAATGGATTTATTTTAAAATTGGTATTTCCCAAGATACTTAAAGCACTTGACAGACCTAGTAAGATTATAGCTAGCGGAACATTTCCATGTCCAACAGAAATAAAATATTTATTTTGCTCTCAAAAATGGTCTCTATCTCTTTGCTAGGTTTCTCAATGCAAGGATTTAAAAAAAAATCCCTACTTTTTTTTTTTCTTTGCTGAAAGAGGTCAACCTGAACTGTTTCCTACTGACCCACATTAAAACAAGCCTGGTCAAAAGATCAGAAAAGGACTATCACAGGAGATAATCATACTGAACTAAAAAACAATCTACTTTTTGCCCAAGGTGAGTAGCTCAGCATGAAGTGCTGCAATTATCTGCACAACATGCAATTCTGGGTGCTTTAAAATCTTTTTCTTACTTTAAGAGTATACTGAAATGTGTGTGCACACCACTCATGCTGAACAAATTTGAATCACAATATACGCACACACTTAGAAGGCAGCAGTCCTTCCTCTGCCTATTTGTGCCTAAGAATGAATCCTGATAAACATGTTAAGAGCTAGGGTGTAGCTTTCAAACAGAATACTTACTCTGGCTCTCTGAACCTTAAGTCATTCAAACTTTAAGCCTCGACAAATCATTAACATTTTATGAAAATATATCTTCCTTTTACCTAAACTGTTACAGAGTCTTGACCCTACTCTTGTGTCCATACTATACACCCACATTAAATGACTGCATCAAACAATATGTGCACCGCAGCCTTCTGTGTGTGTTTAGGTGAGAGGGAGAGAAGATTGAGATAATATGCAGCATTCATTTTTAGCATTTCTTCACTGATTTTCTCAAATGTTGCCCAAGGAAGCTTTCAAACATAAATCAATGATTAAGCCTGCAATTCGATATGCATAAGGTATTCCAGAGAAAGCAAGAATATACTCCCAAAAATGATTGTGTACATAGCTGACACATTCCTGAGATTTATGTGGCAGCTGGTGGTGCTAGTGTGTGTGTATAAAACACAGTAACAGTCCTGCAATACGCCTGTGTGCACTGCAGCACACTGAGCAAAGCATGGGGATTGTTAATCTGCGACACCCTCGTGGGGTCAGCACTCATAACTCATTTTATCTCCGAGTAGTCCTATCCAGGTCACTGGGGCGAATGCAGTGTAAACTTGCGGCACTCTTACAAGCCAAAGGGAACGGAGGAGGCGCGCGAGAGAGCAAACACCCAAACAAACGCTGCAGCCAAGCCTGCCGGGAGAAGGGATGAAAGAGAGGGAGAGCGTGGCCAGCATCAGCCAAGGGCAGCCAGCCCCGCCGCTGGGCTCGACAGGCTGCGAGACGGAGGCGCAACGGCGCGTGCTCCTCGCCGCTGCCCCGCCGCTGCCGCCACCCTTCCCCCGCCCCGCTGTAGCCGCCGCCGCCGCCGCCGCCGCACTACCACCATCTGTGGGAAAACTTCACAGGAAAGCCACGAACCCCCCGCCCCTGGCCGACTCACCACCCACTTTCCCAGCGGACCCTGCCGCAGCCCGCGCACTTAACCGCCATCATATATCCCTCCTCTGGATTCAATGCACCAGTTGCTTCCGCACTAGCATAACAGGACTCATAGTTTGAAGAAGTTCGAGCGGCAGCGCGCCCTCCCCTTCCCCTCCCCCTCCCCCCTCCCGCCGCGGTGCCGCGTGCGCGAGGATCACCAACTAACCCTAAAGCTCAGCGCCTTCCTTCCCCGGGAATGAGGAGGTCATTGATTGGAGGGAAGGGCCTGCGAATGCAAATGACCTTCTCCCTCCCTCCCTCGGTGGCTCGCTCGCTCGCCTGCTGCTGCAGGGTGTCAAACTGCCCCTAAGCTGAGGTGGCGGCGGCTTCCCTGTAGCTCTGACGGAGGAGAGCTCAGGCAGGCAAGCGGGGAAGGAGGCAGGCCGGCCGGCCGGCCGGCCAGCCGGCTGCTAGCAAAGTTCCTTCTCATGCCTTCAAGAGGGGTTTAAAACTTTTCCTGGAAGGTTCCCTCCAGGGATTTCTGTTTAGATAGCAAGGCAGGTGTCACTGACATATCCTTTGGCCATCTTTTTTTAAAACACTCTCACACACATATACGCACGCCCTGTAAAGAGTTTGGAATCTTTCTCTTCCTACCACACTGGAGGGATAGTTCCCTACCCCCCCCGCACTTTTTTTTTTTTTTTTTGAGAAAAAATCTCTTGCCAAATTCGCATTGCTGCATAGATTCCAACTACATTGTATGGATTGGTTTCCTTAAATTCTTTGGTTTTTAATAGCCAGTGGCGGGGAGAAGGAGGGAGTTATTGTTTTCTTTCTTTTCTTTCTCCCACTGCCTATTCTAAATTTGATTCCAGAGTTGAAGTAGTTGAATTGGCTAATTCTGAATACAGGCTATTGAGAGAGGCCAGACACAGCAGTATATCCCTGTATAGCCATGGATACAATGTGCTGAATTGGCAGTCTAATTATAAATGTGGCATTTGGACCTCCTTTCAGAGCCAGTGCCACCTTACCTTATGAGGGAACTTCAACTACAGCAACTGTTCAAAACAAAATGCCATTAGAAGATCAGCTTCACCCAACACTGGGACTAGCCAGGGGATTGTTTTACAAACAGCCTTTCTCACTTAACACAAGAATGTATTATAAGAAATGTAGTTAAGGAGAAGGAGGGAAGAGTTTAAAGAAAACGCTTCAGGAGCTCTCTGCCAGGTGTCAAGCTACTTGAAGCTGCAAGCGTAATCCAAGTAACCTAATTATTTTCTATCAGATATGTACCTCCCTAAAAATACATTTGAGGGAAAGGCGAGGAGGATCCATTTTATTTTAAATAAGATTATCTTCTAGCTATGGTTCTTCATTATAAAAGGGAGACGTCGTACACGTAGAAATCGGGTGCAAAAGCAGAATGTCCGAAACACGTCACTTTGCAAAAGGATTCCAAAACTTCAGATAACAAAGGTTCGCACTGTGTGATGGGGGGGGGGGGCTGTGTGTCAAGATGTTTTAATGCAATGGATTGACACACGAGGGCTTCACTACAGCAAGTGCAATCTAACTGAAGTCTCAACACTGTTTCCACCTCTTCTCCATTCCTAAATCCTCTTGACATCAGTAGAGGATTTTTGAAAAGGGAAAAGTGGTCGCCGTTTGTAGAGAGATCCCTATCGTTTTCAATCAGTCCGTCATTAAAATATGAAAATACTTTTTAAAACGTTAAGTGTGACCTTCCCCCGTGAAAATTTAAATTAGGCTTGCAGCTGCCCACCCATCCTACGCCGATTTAAAAGAAAGGCACATACAACTCATCTCCCTTATCTACATTGCAGACGAAGAAAGAGACTTTGTTTATCTGAGAAAGTTTCCTTGCCTGCGTTTCTGGGGTAACACCCTGGAGAACCCGGGCTAATCTGCCGTCCGCAGGCTCCCATGCCCCGGCAAGATCTCCCGGACACCCAGACACAACACCGCTCAGTTGCCTTTCCACATTTGCCACTTCCACTCTCCTCTCGCCGTCCTTAAAGACCCGGGAAAGGAGCCCTGCTCGGAGTAAAGACGGCGGCAGCAGTCAAATCAATATGATCTGTGCTTGTGATTGACCCCAAGGCCCAGCTCTCCTCCCAAGAGCGCGCAGATCCGAGCAACCCAGGCTGCTGCAAACTGCTCAGAAGGGCAAAGGAGAGCGGAAGGCTCCCGAGCTGATAGCCACAGAAAGCCGGCGAAAGTCCTCATGTGCAAGCTGCATGTGGGTCGTGTGTACGTACAGCCATGCCGGCGTGTACATCTCACAGATGCGCGCACACATCTAACTTGTCTCTAAAGTCACCTCTGTTTTACCGCTAGATCAAGTCCCTTCAAATTATCTTCTTGTCTGTACGATTTCAAGCATCTTTGCAGGCAATAGTACAAAAATGCAACATAAAACGAATCACCTCAGATGATTACACACACAACACACCAGTGCCTAGCGAAGGGACACGCAGTTCCGGAGAGCCAATCCAGACATAAAATAGGAAAAGGTTACAAGATCTTCACATTAGCACATCTTATGTACACGCCATTTCAAAGGGACTTCTTTTCAAAAATCACAAACAAGCAGCAGAAAATAATGGGGGAAAGGGGGAACCCAAAGCTCCTTGACTCGTACACGGTCTGCAACTACGTTTTAGACTGTAGATCAAGGCAGTTTCCTTGCGATTAGAGTCTCACGAAGTAGTAACAGAAAAGAACAACATTTAATACAAAAAAATAAAGACGTCCTGAAAACTTACTTTGCGTTTACTTTAGGCACTATTCTTTTCTTCCCGCTCTCAAAGGAAGCCGTTTTGTCCAGGTTAGGTATCGTCTAGTTATGGATCAGCCCGTGGCTACGGGGTTTATTTAAATTTATGGCTTATGCATTCTTTTAAGGTCGATTTGCATGACCTCCGGCAAGAGCTAAGACACAGCAAGAAATCCCCAGCTGAATGTTGGGAGAGCCCACAATGCAGCCAAGAGCTCCCCTTCTCATGGTGTAAGCAGAGCCCTGTGTGTTGTTGGCTCTCTTTTTCTCCCCCTCCCAATGGAACACAAATTAGGGTGTGCTATCAATTTTAAAGTTTTCAGTATAACTTTATCCCAGCCTCTGCCTGCCGAGAGATAAGGCGCCACCGGAACAACAAATCCTCGATATACTGCCCCTCTGTGGTCCAATACAGCATTACCACCCAGAGGTCCAATGCCTCCCTTTCCCTGCTTTTTTAAAGGTCTGTTCTACAGATACATAAGTACACTAGCGGCGAACTTCTCGACAAGTTTAGCCACCTCAAAGTTAACGGGGGATTTAAAGACACTATCAGAACTCTTTGTTCGCTGATTCTGCCCATTTCTGCGGCAGAAGGCAAACCCCCTTCGGAGGAATGAGAACAGCTTCATGCTCCCAAATATTGATTTAAGGACTTTATTTCCCTCTGCCGCCCGCCCCGCCGCTTTCTCGCTCGCCTGCCTATGTTAGTATCACTTTTACGTACAGTATCTCTCGAGCGCCATGTGTTCGCAAGCAGCGGGTGATCTTAAAATACAACTCTGATCTGTCACTACGTTTTAAAATAGACGCCACTTGGAAGAAGGAAAGGGAAACCGGGAGAGGAGGCGGGGAAGCGGCAGTGTTGTGATTTCGGAGTAGCGGGATCTTTATGCAACCTTAGGACCCACTCAGAAAAACTCACCCCAGGTTAGAAGCGCAAGGAGCACTTTCTCCATCAGCTCGCCTTTTCCCATCCCATCCCAATCGTCGCCACAGAGACCCCCCTCCCAGAAAAGCCTAGCAGCGAGCAATCGTGCCGGAGATTCATTCAGAAATCTCTTAACTTCACAATCTACCTCCGGACGCTGCTGCTGCTGTTGCTGCGGCCGCTTTGGTCAATTGCAACTAACAAGCCCTTAAAGACAGTGCGAGGGAGAATACCGTATTCTCTAGCATAAAGCGACACGACAAAACGGGAAAGCCACCCACCCCTCCCGCGCGCGCACCCCCCTTTCTCTCTGAGCACGATCAAGAAAACCCACCCAAAAGCCAGGCTTGTACCACACACGACCACAGTCAACAACAGGTATCAGTAACACAATCAGTGCTGCGCCGGGCGGTTTCTTTTCCTAGTTACCTTATTGGAGATCCAGTGTGGCGATTTTTTTTTAAGCCTCGGGAGTCCTTCCTTTTAAATAATAGTAATCATAATAACTGTGCAGCAGCGGGAGGGAAGGAGGTGACTGACTGTAGGGTAGGGCGAATAAGCTGCACATAATATACTAACGAAAGAAAGAAATTAAAAGCGCTACAGGCATGCTGCTGCTCCTGCTGCTGTTTCTCCGGGCCATGTATAGGCAGGCTCCAGATCGTCAGGAGAAGTTTGCTGACGGGTTGCTTGGAGATTTAGTTACAATCGGATTCATTATTATTTGTTGTTGGGCTTGACTTCCCCCGCGTGGCCCCCTCCCCCGCCGCCGCCGCCGCCGCCGCCGCCCTCTCGCTCCCTCCCGACGCAAGCGAAGGCGCTGCTGTCAATCTTGGCAATCAATGCAAGCGGCCATGTCGTAAGTATTCAAAGCATTTCCCGTCGCGCAACATCAGAAAGTGAGCGAGTGGCCAGGGGCATTGATCTGAGAAAGGCGAAGGGAGGCAGGGCTGCTATATCGGCGCCGCCACCCCCAGCTCCCCCCCCCCCAAACCCGACGGCAAAGGCAAGATGAGACAACACACACCAGCGAGCGCACAGCCGAGAAGCAAGTCGGCAGGCAGGCGGCGGGAAGGGGGTGTGTGGAACGGAACGACCCAAGAGAAAGTGAGCGCAAAAGAGAAAGTGAAATCTCATCCTCGGTGCAGACCCCTCCCCACGCCCAAGCGCGGCATGCGCAAATTCCCAGCCACAACTGCCCTCCCCCCGTTCAGCTGCAATCGCCGCTCTGAGAGCGTTTAAGCAGAAGCCTGCGGTCCCACATCACGCGCTCTTTCCTAGGAGTCAGCCTCACTGGACACACCTCCGAGTAAACATTTGTAGACTTGGGCTGCGGGATGCCGTTTATTCGAAGGCAACGCTGTTGAAGTTAGTCGAAGTTACTTCCAACTTGATGTGTTTAGTGTTTTATGAGGCTCCATCCCAAATAAGCACGCGGAATGCTCGGACATAAAGGCTTCTGCGCAAACGTCCTTAAGGATAGTCAGTCGCTACAGGATTCTATGTATGTTTACTCGAAAGTAAGTCCAACTTGTTAAACTAATGGCACTTACTTTAAGGTGCATGTACATAGAATTTAAGCCTTAGCTGGAAATTAGTTATATACTGATTTCAGGAGAACTTATTGTGAAGCAGGTATGGTCACAATCCAGTCAGCTTTAAAGTTTCTAGTAAATCCCATTTATTTAACTAGAAAAATGGTGGATTGCACAAACAAATCCCAATGAATTCTGCGATTCTTGCGTGCGTAATTAGATGTATTATACCGCTTGTTTACTCAGAAGTAAATCTCTGTAGAGTAAACTTCCGAGCGAGGATGTACAGGAAGATGGCAGCCGCGCAGCCCGATCCAATTCATGTTTACTCAGAGGCGTTCCCCTGTGATTTCAGTGGAAGTTATTCCTAGATCACCGTGCACGTACTGTCAGCCTTCGGCCAGTATTCTAAACAGGCTAACCTGGAAGTAAGTCCCATGGAAATCAATAACATTGGCTTCAGAGACTATTAGGCTATTTAGGATGTGCTGTTGCGTTTAGGCAGACCTACAATGCGCTCTTCCTTTACCTATTCACGTGAGTTCATCTGGACTTTAGGTGAGCGTGTCTAGAATGGCCCCTCAGTCCCAATGGAATCAATGGGACTACATCAGAGGGAGGGCAGGGCAGGGCAGGGCAGGGCCTGTGCTAAGGAATGAAACCCTGATTCTGCCAAGCCATGCTGCTTAAGGATGCGCACACCTGCGTGGGAGGGAGACCCATCTGCTCGCTGAGTTTACTTTCACGTAAGCATACACAGAATCGGGCGAAGCGTTCACTAACTGGCGGGGCGAGGCTGAATAGAAAGCTGAAGAAAAGTTGCTTTCCAGAGAGGTTACTGTAAGGCGATTCCTATCCTGTTCCTCGTGTACTCAGAACTTCTAGGAAGAAGCGCTGGGGACTCAAACGAGAAAGGTGCGGAGTGGAAATGCGGAAAGGAAGAGGAGAGGAGAGGAGGAGAGAAGCGGAAGGAGGGGTAAAGCAAAGAGATTGCACTCCAGAAAGAGTATAAAAGTTGTTCCTTCCCATAGACAGAAAGGCCTAAACACGCAGGTTCACGCACCAGTCATTTCCCCCGAGTGCAGTGGGTCTTACTCCGTTAAGGAGTATGCGGAGGAAGCCTCGCTGACTCGCTGTTCGGGACTAGCCATCAGAGACAAGCAACAGAAGTTACAAAAGAAGAGTGAAAAGCTCTCTCTCGCAGTTCGATCCGACGCACACTTTCTGGGGAGGAAGTCCCATTGGAAACAGTGGGACCTACTTCTGAGTAAACGTGTGAAGGAACCGTCGGACGGCTAACCCCTTAGAAAAGTAGGCCAGATGTGGGAGCAGTCGGGCGCGCCCTTCCTCGGAAGTCAGTCCCACCGGAATCCAAAGGGCTTACTACCTAGTAACTCCAGGGGAAGGCGCGAGGTGCGACGCCTTGCACCGGCGCGGGAGAGGAGGGCGGCGGCTCGCCGAGGGAAGGCGTGTGAACGGGGGAAGCCGGGGGAAGCGCGCCTCACCCGCCTCCCGCGGGCTGGAACCGCACTGGCCAGCGAGAGCGGGGCTGGGGGCACGGGGCTGGGGGCACGGGGCTTGGGGGCACAGGGCTTGGGCGCGCAGCGCTGCCTCCGGCAGGGAGCCGAGGTCATGACGATGCGGACGCAAACGCTGGTGGCGCCAGGAGCGATCCTTTCCAGGTCGTCCCTCGTGCGCGCATATCCGCGCTCGCGCACCCCTGTATCTGCGCGAAGACAGGCGCTGGAGGAACTTCCACTTCCTTCGAAGTGTTAATTAAAAGAGCGAGCTGGAAAGGGATGGAGAGAATAAATCAAGAAGAGGGTGTTTTGTTTGACCTCTTTTGGGGAGGGCGGGGGGTGTTTAATGTTGTATGAAAGAGAAAAGTCTCTCAATCATTTCTTTTTCGGAATTCAGGGGGAAAAACACCCAAGTCAAACCTTGAAAGAGGCTTTTCAAAGTGTCAGGGGCCGCAGGGATCATGTGAGCAAACAAAAGTGAAAAACCGAACGTGGCTCGCTCTTTTGATATTATTCACACCTAGACGAAAGGGTTGGAAGTCTGAGGCGGGCGGAAGGCAGCCTCCTCCAAGCGCACAGAACAGAGGAGGCGGTTGTTGATTGTTCGGCTTTGTATTTTGGGCCATTCCTCTCCCACCCCCCACCCCCTACCCCCTACCCCACACCCCCTTTCCCAGAAGGATCAGATCATAACAGGGAAACTTTTCAGTTTTAAAATAGCTGCACACATTCCCAAAGGCCAGGAAAGGAGTCTCCATGCGCCACCGAAGTCTCTGAAGCCCAGATTTGCGGGCTTGGGTAGAATCCTAAAAATCCACCCAGACAGAGCGCTAGCATGATAAATATTCATCCATCCATAAATCTAACGGAAAGGGAAACTTTGTGTGCGCTTGCCCTGATCTGGTTTTATTTCAATTCATGGAAGCGGGGGGCGGGGGGGAGGGAGCAAGAAGATCAATCTTTTGAACTTCGTAAAAGCTTTTCTTCCTCGTCCACCCGCTATCCAGACAACTTAAGATAAACTGGTCCTTTCCAAGCCTTTTTTAGAAGTTTCGACTGATAGAAATCATCTTGTTCAAATATTATTCTGCTATTCCTCCCCAAATATAAAGGAAGCAGCCCAATAGCAGTTAGTAACCTACAGTCCTGATGACCACTTGAAGATGAGCAGTTAAACTCATGCAGTTCTGCTGGCTAGATTGTAATTCCCATTAGCTGTATGTCTGTAATAAATCCGAATTTCAACTGCTCTTTGCATTCCATTCAAACAGTTTTGTTACCAGCAAAGTTTGCACCTAGTCTCCTTCATGATTCTCTGGGCAACTTATTTCTCCTGGTTTAGTTCACGCACTAACATTAAACTGAAGGGAACAACGTTAAGATAGTTTTAAAACATCTACTTTTTATTGATAGGTGATCTGAAATTCTTGTTCCAATGTCCTTTTTGAAAGTGTTACAAATTAAGGAAATGCTACAATATATAGGGAACAAGCCCCCCCCCCCCACCATGGGAAGTAAAGATCTAAAAGAAATCTGACTGATAAAGAGACCTGTGTAATACTTGAACCTGCTCACAGTCATCTATTAAAAGTTTCCACTAAACCTACCTTGTGGGACTTATTCTTGAATATCTTACTTCTGATACCTACAGTCCCACACGGAGATCTGCTTTAAAAAAGCGCGGGGGGAGGTCCAGATACCGGAACGGCATGGAGTGCCACGAACCTTACCTCCAGTCTAATGCTCAGATTATTGTCAGGCGTGTTATATCAATCAGTGCACCGAGGAAGCATCAGGTGGTAGCTTATTACAAACCAGCCTCATTTCAAAGGCGGAAAGGGGCCAAGTTGGAAGCAGCGCTGACAGCAGACGGGACAAAATATTGTAAGGCGCGCCAGCAGGAGACAGCTGGAATTATTGCAAGCGCGGGATGGCGATCCTTTAGTCTTAGAGCAGGGGAAGGGGGGAATGAAGATGAAGCAGAACCGTAGATTGAAAACGTATCTCTGACATCGTAAACAGGTTTGCGTTCAACCTGACCCTAAGGGCCAAAACAGACATTACTTTATTAGTGCGATCCTGATAGATATCTACTCATAAGTAAGCCCCAATGACTTGACTACGTATGTATAGGATTGCAAGCTCACTGTGTGGCCAGCAGCTAGGTCAGTGATGTCTGTTTTGGCCTTAAGAAAGCGCGTTGTCAAGAAAGTCCCGTTGAAAATGAGACTTGCTCTCCAAGGGAGGTTTACTTCCAAGTAGATGCATTTAGGATCGCCGCGTAATGAGTAAATAACTCCACGCTGTGCAAGGAAAGAAAGAGACGCGTCTTCGCACACAGAGAAACATTCCGCTCCCCACCCAGGCTGGAGACTCGATTTCCAGAAAGTTGGCATCTACACGCGAAAGCAAGTAACCTCCGGATCGGGGCCCCAGTGAGCTTTAAAGTGCCGGGAAACCGTTATTCGCCCTTAATGAATGGAATCCCTGCCGCCGCCGCCGCGGCCCCCCCCCCCACGTCCTCTTCCAGGCTTTGCGTTTTGCCGCTAAAGTTAAAGGGACTAAAGTCACCTCAGCGAAGTTGCTTACAAGGAGTAAGCGTGTCAGCTTAAATGGACGCGTCTACCTTCCACCCGAGAAAGCCGAAGGAGCCCCAGAGGGGCTTTTTCCCTCGGGGTATTTGTTTTCCATCCTCCCACCACCCGTCCCTGACTCTGGGGAGCGCTGGATTTAGCGGAGCACAGGAGCCGCTCCAGCGGTCAGGAGCGCGGGTGCAGCGCTGCAGCGTCGCCCTACTTTGGAGATCAAAGGGGCGCGTGCACTTTAGCCAGTCCTCCCCTAAACTCTTCGGAATACACCCCCCCCCCCCGCTTTCCACGTCTACTGGATCACACGCGCAGCGCTCTTGGGACATGCACACGGCCCAGACTGCCCTTCTGGGCATGCTTTCTGGAACGGGAAGGTGCTGAATTCCAAGCGGACTCGTTGCGTCCCTCGCGCTGCATAGGCAGGTTACTCACCGCCTACAGGAGAGTGTGGGGAGGGGTGCGGGAGACGGAGGCTAAGATTCAAGGCACTCTTTTCCTGAGAGTAAATCTCCCGCGACCGGCAGGGCAAAGCTGCAGGTTCTCTAAGCAAGTCAATGAGTTGGGAGCAAGTTGCGCGGAACTTGCAGTCCTTTGCACGCAGTGGAGATCAATGGCCAGGAAAGGGCTTGTGAGAAACTTGCGCTCTGAGGTCAAGTTGAGATAGTGATCAGGCTGACGATGGTAACAACAGCAGCCAGTTCAGATTCAAGAATTAGGAGATTTTCTAGAAACAAAATAATGTGGGAAAGAAAACTCGTACGACGGGCAAAAAGTTCTGTTACGCAAAAAGTAGCACATGATTCCCCTGAAGGCCTTTGCATCCCTTGTTCTGAATGCCCAAAGCGTCCTCAGCTGCTTCACCTAGGAGTTTTGCATTCGGGGAGCAGAAGCCAACCGACCCCAAATAACCCACCGCCCCCCCTCACTCCCACTCTCCCCGCCCGCCCCGCCAGAAACAGCCCATTCAAAACGCTCCTCAGGTGGCCCCTAGCGAGGGCACGGATGGGCCGCTTTGGCGTTCAGCTGACATCACAAGCTCGAGCGGGATCGACCACCACAAAAGGTTCAACTCCTCTCCTAACACCCCTGCGGTGCTCTGCCCTCCTCCCCCTTCCCTTCCGGAAAAGGAAAAAAAAGTAGGAAAATCAGTGAAAGTCCCCCTTCTCCTCCCAAATAATTCGAAAAAAAAGTTGCACGTGAACCCCTTCGCGCCCGCCCGCCCCTTCACGCGTCCTCTTTTCGGGAAAGTTGTTTGCGAAGACCCCTCTTGTCTCTATGCGAAGTTCAAAGGCGAGCGAGAAGCTGGGTTTGCCCGCCGCCGCCGCCGCCGAGCGAACAGGCTGGAGGTACTTACAGTGCGAGAGGGCAAGCTGCCTGCGGAAGGTTGTGATTCACCGAGGCTGCAAGGAGAGAGAGGGAGAGGGAGAGAGATGGAGAGGGAGAGAGAGAGAAGGGGGGAGTGCCAAACTGGATACACCTTCGCCGCAACTCATCACATCTGCCAGCCTCTCTCTCCTCTCTTTCATTTCCACATTCCCTTTGTTCCTGGGGAAAAAAAGGGAAAAGTCTACACGTCACATCAGTGTCCCCAGATGCAATCTTCTACACTAAAAGAGGGAGGGGGGATGAGATATGAATAATTCAGTCAAACACTAGATAGTCTCTAAGGCAATAAAATTGCACTTAAGCAACTGAAGGTAATTATTACTGCGCAGGAATGCGAAATAATAACAATAGTAGTAGTAGTAATACTAATACATGAGCACTCTTCCACGGGGCAAGGTACAAGCAAGACGTCCTCAAATGAAGTTGTTACCACCATCATCTGCCATCTCCAGTGTAAGCCCGACCCCCTCTCAAAGGGGGTTCCAAAAGAACTTGCTTGGGACAGATGGGGTGGAAACTAGTCCCACTAAGTGTAAGAAGTGTGGGTGACTTAAGGAATTCTTTCAAATGCAGTTTCTAGAAAGCAGAGAAAGAGCGAGAGAGATTTGTTTCTGCTTTTAAAACGTCTTTTCCTCGAACCGCCCGTCTTTGGGGCGCACCGACCCACCCACCCACCCCTCCGCAAGCGCATCCAGCCGTTCACGCGCTCACTCGTTCCCACGCACGCTCTGCCCTGGTTCTCCCTGCCTGCCTGCCCGCCACTAGCTGAGCGCAGCCTGGACCGCCATCCTTACCTGCTGCTGCTTCCTAGTTCGCATAAGAAAGCCTTACAGCAGGCAAAAAGTCATCCTGGCCGTCTGTGGGAGAACCGGGGGGGGGGGTGGAGTGGGGGGGAGACGAGGCGCGAGGGGGTTGCAGTCCACAAGCCTCGCGTGCGGCGGGAGGGGCGGGAGCGGGGCTGCTGTCACCGCGCTTCGGGACGCGCTAAGGCTGCGCGGGGGACAGCGCGGCGCGGGAGCGACAGGACGGCGGGAGAGGGGGCGGTCGAGGCGCCCTGCAAGCGCGTCCCCAGCGCCAGGCGAGCCCTGGGAGAAGGGAGCCGGGCCGAGTGACAGCTGTCGCTGAGCCCACCTCGGAGGGTCGCCTTCCTCCGCCTCGGAGGCTGTCCTTCGCTCGCGGCAGGTAAGCGGGCTGCCTCTCTACTTGGCCTCTTCACAGGTACGCCGCTCCCTTCGGACCCCGCGCGGTTCCGAAGGACACCCGCGTCCCCTGGGCGCTTAAGGGGGCCGCTTCGCCGCCCGCTCCATCATCACCGGGGACCTGGAGAGCTGCAGCCGCTCCTCCTCCGCTCGCGGAAGGCGCTCCCGCCGCGACCGGCGCAAACACCAGCCAGGTCAGGGACGCGAAGGTGGGCAGCGGGCCGCGGCAGCCCTCGGGGCTGGGGCGGCTTATATGCGGCGCCCCGTGCCGGAGTTGGGCGAAATCGCAGCGCTCATTTGCCGCGCGGAGAAAGTTGGGGAGTTTCTCTCGAAGCGTTTGCTTCTCCCGCCCTCGCCCCCCCACCCCAGAAGGCAGACGTGACGGATCTCAAAACCAAAACATTAGCGGCACCGTTAGCCTAATAAGAGGTAAACTGCCGAAAGACACACGCTCGCTTGCTCAGCCGCCGCCGCCGCCTGGCCGGCCCTTTGTTTATGTGCCTGAAACGCCACCTCGAGGCCAGCTGGGGAATGGCAGCCGCAGCGCTCGGAACCGGGGCCGGAGGGAGGGGAGCGGAGACCGCCAGATGCCTGCCGGGGAGGAGCGCTCCGGCGAGCGATTCGCACACCCCGCGGGGCCGCCCGTCATGCAATAAACGCGGAAAAGCCGGCTTAGGGTCATCGCGACGGTCCTCGAAGGACAGGGGCAGGGGAGTGGAGAGGGGAGAAGCGCTTTTGCAATAAGAAAGGTGGGGCGGGGGGGAGAGAAGAAGTACTGGAACACGAAAGCTTGCACGTTCCGACGCGCTCATTTGAGGCGCTCTCTTGGAACTGGAGAGGACCGGCTCTTTTCTTTCGGGGCGTACATGTCTTGAGAACTCTGCGAGGGAAAGGGGGAGGCGGAGAATAAATAAATTATTCTGAAGGCCCCAGAGGCCCCACTCCCAAATCTTGCTTCTTCAGCTTTCGTCCGGGACACCGATAAGTTTGGTCCGGCGTATAATCTGGGAAGCCAATATGGATACTGGCCGGGTTGGTGCGCGGGACCAGAGAACGTGAAGCGCTTCCCTCTTTGCAAAGGCATCTGGAGCCACCCTTTCCACGGCTCCCTCTAGGAGAGAGGGGCATCCAGATCACAACTGAGGGTGCTGGGGCTTTCCCAAGTTCCGCGAAGTTCCTGTTTTGATGGGGAGTAGTGACCGCTGGTCGGGTGTGTTTTATACATTTCAACAAAAGGGAGAGCAAGGATGGCCACGGAAAAGTTAAAAAAGGTTTTACTTGGAAGGAAGTACCGCTGAGGTCGATAAAGCAAACTCACTGGTAACCATGGAAAGAATCGCAGATTTACGGTATTAAAAGGGTTCTGAGGTACTAGCTAACAGTGCGATCTTAGGCGTACTTACCTGGGAATAAGTCCTATTGAGTTCAGTAGAGGATTGCAGTGCTGCATAGGAGATGCCTAGAATTGGGGTAGGGGTTGTTGGTCTTGTAGCTTGACAGTTTCACCTTTTCTCAATATTCTAGGAAAGTAAAATATTCTGGCATGGAAGGCACAGTTTGTGAGCAAGGACCTGGGGAGAGTTTGCCTGTAATGAAGAAATGCATGGAAAGGAATAGCTAGGTGTTGCCTCTGCTGTTAGAGGTCTCTTTTGTCTGACTTGTGGGACCCATTGTGGTTGTTTCCCGCTAGACTGTAGAGACAGCAGCCTCAGCTACTTGGGAAAGCACTCTTGTCAGCTAAAACAGTCATTTCCCTCCATAGACATTCTGTCCATCACCAGTCAAGTATTGTTTTTAATTTGCGGTAGCTGTTTTCATTTGTCCGTTTTGTCCAGAAGAAATAGAAAGGAATAGCTGTTTGGCAGATAAAGAAATGCGGAAGATGAAGCCAATCTCTAATAGTAAACAGGTGCAAAAGTGGAAGATGAGGCTGCTAAGTTGGTGAATAAGGGAGGTGACATTTGAGTAATGAAAATCTAAATCAGAGCACTTCCATTCGAGATTAAGTCCAGCCTTTACACACTAAATGTTTTAGGTACTCATTGTAAATAAAAACTCACTCTTTCAAACACTTCATTCTGGACATTCCTCCAAGAGGATTGCTACAAGTTCTGAACAGCTCCAAAATATGCAACTTGAGCTCTGTGAGAATTTCACCCCTTCAATCTGTCATCTCCTCTCATGCAGTATGCCCAAAGCTTCTGGTACAATATTATGCTTTATCTGTAAAGAAGGTAAAGCCACAACCCTACGTTCCCTTGCCAGAAAGGTAGCACTACCGAGCACAATGGAGTCAGGTTCAGAGTAAACAAGCACAGGACTATTCACCAGGTTGAGGGTTTTCTTTAACTTTCCTTTTTAATACTGGAACTGCAAAGCAAGCACAACCTAGAGGAGTTCTGAGAAAAGACTCTGTGCAATCACAATTCTTTGATTTCCTAATACAAATCAAGTCATCTGTTGAAGATTACTGCACTGTACACTGGCTTGCCTTATCTCTGGCCTGCCTTATTAAAGCACAAATATATGTGTGCTATAGATAGTTTTTCTCAAATAAGATGCAAAATTCCTAAGTGCTTATCGCTTTTAGGAATCCTGAAGCACAGACGTTTGTCTGCAAGCTTGGGAAATCAAGGGCACAATTTCCACGGTTTTGGGTAGATCTGAATTGCTAACAAATGGCTTGCTTTATTTGCTAATGGGGCCACCCTAGTTTAGTTTGCTATGGCCTGTGGTCAGACAAATGCAGTTCTTACTTTACTTCAGTTGAGTAATAGAATGAATTGTGAGCACAGTAGGAAATTCCTATAACCAGCTGATGCTGCGTCTGTGCCTGGACAGTTACTGTTTTATTCATTAAGCTATATCACTACATCTTCATGGATACAAGAAAGAGAAGATAAATGCACATGGATACATGAAGCCCTGGTAAGCGATGATGTCAGAAACAAGGCACATGTCATTATAAAACTGTCTTTCACTGCCAGAGATCCATGGGGCAAATCCAAGCATAAATGCTAAAACCTGGATACACTGGAAAGTGTATCTGTACAACTAAACTGTTGTCTAAGATTATTTCAAAACAGTTTGATGGCTTTCTCTATATCCTTGCTATAGGCAGACCATATGCGCACAGTGTGTTTTGCATACTGTTTCTAGTTTGCCCACACTTTTATTATTTAAAAGAAACAATGCCCCATGCAACATTATGGCCTCAGTGGGCCTCATTACAAAGGTCCTGGTCATTATTACCTGTTCAAGTGAGAGTTAGTTTGACTCCAGGATACAGAAGACAGTCTAGATCTGGTTAAATGAATAAATGACAAGCAAAGCCACAGTCAACTTTCAGCTTTCTATGAAGAAAAGCTTTTACATTAGCTTCATTTCCACACATAAATGGGCCACCCATTATACTCCCAGAACCAATGTTTTTCCCATTATTAACTGCTGTATGTTGCAGTGGTTCTGACTTTGAAATAAATGTGCCCAGAGTAATTAAGACAGAAACTTGCACAAGAAGAAAAAAGGAAATAGAGGGAGGAGTACTGCATGCAGTGGGTTTCAATAGTAATATAATGCCTTCTCCAAAGACTTGAAATATTCCGGTCAGAAATATTGAACAGCATTCTGTTCTAGATATTTCAGTTCTAAAAATGAGTTAGACTGCAATCCTGAGCCCCACCAAAATCAGTGGGACATACTTTTGAGTAGGCATGGATAGGATTGTGCAGTAAAATACTCACCTAACATCTGCTCTAATGTGTGAAGAAATTTCTTTTAATCAAAAGCATGATAGGATTTACTCTCTACTGCTACATCCTTTATTATGTCAGAGAGTGTTGTAGTAGAAGGATTGGTGAACTTCGAGAAACAAAGGTGATCATTCTTCTCCATTTATTCCTGTTTTTTCCATGTTGGTTCCTAATTGTACGGGTACAAACAGCACATATAATTTTTCTAAGAGAAAGGCAGAGAACACATGAGAATGTAAGAAATGGGTTTGAATACTTAAAGGGGCTCATTAGCAGATTTCAAATGTGTTGCAACAGCAACACATTCTTAAAATGTCATCTTCAGATATAGTCTTTTCTGCATTTAATGATGGAGTAACTTGAAATAAAGCATCTTATAGGTAGTGGTCTTCCAGATTTTATACAAATAGTTTGACATGTGGGGATATTTTTATTTGCATGGTTAAGTATGTGGTCTTTGTAATCGGTCACTTAACATTCCAAAAACATACACAGTATTAAGTAGTATTAGATTTATGAGATCATGGAAACTAATATACACATGCATTAAATACTGTGATGTAATTTTCCCCAATGGGCTCTCCCCCATGACACTGATCGATCCCCCTGGAAGCATGACATCAGCAAGGGACTAGAAAATAGGCTGTAGTGCCACTGCTAGAAGTAAGCAAATCAGAGGAATACTATAGCTCTCTTGGCAGTTCTTTAGTACACTTTGCTTTATAGTCTTGTGTTTCTGTACATTAAAGAAGATAAAGATAATAAAATAGCACAACATAAGTAACTTTGGGGGAAAGGGAAAGATAGAACCAAGAAAAAGCCTGGCCATCAGTGCTTTTTCAAGTTTCCAATTCTGAGACACATCTTAGAATATGAATACAAATAGGTTATTTCCAAACAAACTTTAGGACAGGCTTCATGAACCTACATTTGGACTAAACTGGCATTACTGCAGAACAGAACAGTTCTGAACAGAGATTACTTTTGAACTATGTATTCTGTCGTCAGGTTAAACCTGGTCCCTTGTATCTGCATAAGTCATATTGTACTTATATATCTTCAAGGTCACTGACATCAGTGTACGGCTGTTCAAACTGTATTTTAATTACATTTTACATGCAGCAGTGATGTTTATGTCAATGGTAGTTCCATAGAAAAAGCAAGATAAGTGACAAGAGAATGTGGGGGGGGGGGGGGAATGAGATAAGGAAGTATAGCAATGCGTCCCAGACATCTACTGCTCTATAAACCAAATGATGTAATACTATGTTAAAATTCGAAGTTGACATTCAGCTGGGTGGATTTGTGTTTCAAAGAGATTGAAATTAAAATAAATACAGAGAAAATGTTTAATTGAGTGGTTCTAAATGAAGAAGTGCTTAATGCTCAGTGAACCAGATCTCCCCCCCCCTTTTAACACACACACACACACACACATACACACACACTATACTGTGAACATTTTTCCAGTGAGTGGAGGAGCAATTAAACATGGCAAAGTCAGGGTGAGGATAATACAAAAGGTTGAAGATTTTTATGAATAGATGGCTTTTACAACCACTTCTATAATGCAGCTACTGTGTGATCGGAGTAGTACCTGAAGCAATTCTTTTTGCCAGGCAGACTACATGGCATTGATTATAGGACAGAAAAAATAGCAAAATGGAAATTGCTATTTTTTAACTACTGTGTTGCTCCAAGAACATTTTTTATAATATTTGTGCTAGATGAATATCCCACTAACGTATCCGTTTCATGTGTGAGCTTCCTGTAAATAATTCTTAACAGTTCTTGAGATGATTCACTCATATAATATTCAGCAATCTTTATATTTGTTAGAACTTCGTTAAAGTTCCTTTTGAATTATGTAGAAGACACCACACTTCTACTGCCAAAACAAAAGAAAATCTCAGTTAAAGTCACTGTATAACTAAGCTGCCAGGAAATTCGTACAATACTGCATTTGCCATGTGCTTTGTTCACAGAATGGTAAATAAGGTTGTTGCACTAATAAAATCTAAAATGTTAAAGAAGCAGCCCAGAAATAAATGCAAATGTTTAAATTTAAAAAACATACAAACTGAAGTAGTAGTAAATAAATAAGTATTTGTGCTAGAAAAAGGATGATGGTTAGAGTGTCGTTTTTTTCTTCTTACAGGATTATGGAGTGCTACAAAAGAAGCATTTCACTCTCTAATTTTTCATGACAATTAACAATGAAAAGCAGATGTTTACAAGGCTGTTCTATATGCTGGTTTATAAGATGCTAAAATATGGTTTGTGGATGTTGAGAAGGAAGAGCTGGATAACTGCTTGTCTGGTGTATTTTTAAAAGCATTTTCATTGGCTCAGTTATTGTTAATAATGAAAGAAACACTTTGTGCTCTGTGGCTGAGACTAAACTGCCATCATAAAGTCCTCAAACACACACACACAGCGCCAACTCTTAAGATGTAATTTACAAAGATAATAATAACACAGAATGATTTCACTTCTCTGAATGCTTCACATTTGCATACCACGACTGTGCACAATGCACTCATAATGCACATTCATAATGACAAGGACTTCTTAGCAAGGAAAAAAAACCCCAGCCCAAGATCTGTTAAAAACAATCTGAGAGTACCATAATTCTCTTTCTGACATGGGGGGAAAACAGCTTGTGTCTGGATCCCAGGTGTTGGCTGCCTGCACAAATGACGCTCACATTCAGTCCCACACCTTGCGTGATCATCTAAATGATAATATTGCCTTACATGTCATAATGCAAAGCAATTACACAAGCAACTATTTTACTCAGTGTTATTTTGGGAGGGAGGGGTAATCAATATTTGCATTAATTGTTTTCAGAGAATTATCCTTGTCACACCTATACTGCTTTCTATCCTATATAAGTGCCTTAAAGCTGACATTCATTGAAACCCAGCAATAGCCACGGTTGTCGACACATGCAGGAACTATGGATACATATAACAGAACACCTCACATAGAACATATCCAGGATTTCCCCCGTGCAGCTGACTGGCCACTTCGTGCACATCATATTGAGCCACTGGTCTAATTCAGCACGGCTCTTTTTATGTTTTTAGAAAGTGAGTTGACTTTTTCAACAAAGAATAGTCATCTCTCATGAGCCACATGATTCATGTTCATTTCTAGTAGTACTTTTCATAAAGGAACTCGGTGATGTGTACAAGCACCCCATCCAGTCACTTACTTGTCTATCCATTCCTCTACACATCATCCTTTTTAAAATATTCTAGAGGCTCCACATGGGGAGCTAACTTAAACCAGCTCAGGCTGCAAGTCCATCTGGCTCAGTATTGTTTACTCCTGAGGAAGACTGGGTTGTTTTTGCTTTTGTTTTGCTCCTGAGGACAGGAGAGCCTGGAGAAATGTTGTTCATGAGGTTGTGATGGGTTGGGCATGACTTTGCAACTAAACAACCAAGAAAGTACTAAGTACCACATGCAGCAATGGTTGATAGGGTGGGAGCTAGAGCTGGCGCTAGGCTGGGCCTTTCCGTCTCTTCAGACACATGCAGTCTTTTGTTCAGCTCCAACAAGGCTCAGCTCTTTGCTAGGAAAACACAGAATTGATTACAGTACAAGCAAAAGTGAAGCTCAGTTTTATCAGGAAAACACAAACTTTTCTAAGAATAGTCAGAGGAATAGCCTGAATAAAATGGATGGGATAGTAGCCCAGTGGAATCACAGTTCAATAGCAGTGTCAGGCAGAAGTTCAAAGTTTGTTACTCAGAAGTCCAAACACAAGTTAAAGTACAACATGCTGGCGCCAAAAATCACCATCATTTCCAGCAAAGACTGGACTGATCATGCAGACCTATCGAGCCTCCTGAGCTCCACCCAAGGCTCAGCTGTAGTACATTACAAATCTTGTTTCCAGGAAGTTCCAAGAAATTTGAGGAAACATTCTTTGGAGTCAGGTAGCTCTTTTGAAAGGAGCTGTACTGTCACTGCCACTTAATGTGATGATGCTCTCTAGCACAGGGTGGTTGCTCAGCTACTGAGGCAAAGTTCTTTCTGTGAGGATAGACCATGCATTTCTTGTCTGAGAGTCCCTGACATGACTCGCTCCTTCCAGAGGCTCCATCATCCCCTAAAGAAGATTCTTCCAAGGAAGGGGCATGACCTCCTCTTACATTCACACACACATTTTCACATGCTTCCTCACACACAGCATGTAGGATGATTCTCCCCATACACTGCCACTGTTTTGCTCTCATATTCCCTCCAGCCGCATGGACAGCTGGGCGGAGGGCACTCAGTGCCAGTGTGGGCATCTGTACACAGGCTCCACAAAAGCCCCCCCCCCCCATCCCCAGTGCAGTACATGGAGGCCATAGCTGCTAATTGCCCACATGAGGTTTGGGATGTCAGAGAGATCTACTGGGGATTCATACAAGTTCAGATATCGTATGAATGCACTTGGATATCTCATAGCTTTATGCGCATCTGCCTGATGAACTGTGTTGCAGACTGTGCTTATCCCACTGTCCATACACTAGTCATCATAGATTAGACTAATACGTGATGCAAATCACATGCATGGAAACAGAATGTAAGGCAGAATGTAAGCCTTTCTTTCAGGCTAAGCAGTACCTACAGTCTGATCCTGGTACCTGCTTTCACCTTCTCCCACAGAAAGAGAGAGAAGATAATCTTGCCTTCACAAGGAAGAGACTCCATCTTTGGCCATCGTCTTAAAACACACCAAAGATGTAGATACCAGGGCCAGCCCAAGATATTTTGTGGTGACATTTTGTACCCCAGGGCAAGGACAAGATGGCGCTTCCTTCTGTTCCATCAGCAGAAGCTGATGAGCATGGCAGCTGATCCAACATCAACCGCAGCTACGTGGCAGCATCCTCCACTGTGTGGGGGACAAGTGGGCTCGCTTAGAGGGTGCGGGGCAAGCCATGTGGCACACACAGCACTGGCCGCTGCTCACCCATCCATGCCTGGACTCTGAGACGGCTGTGCCTCTCTGCTCCGTGGCAGGGCTGGCCCTGTCAGAAGAAGGAGAGTGGTGGCTCGGACAAGGGCTGGGGCAAGACTCCACAGTAAGACCTCACCGGAGGTGCAACCAGTTCCTGGTGGGAAACAGAGAAGCTTGCTGAAGCACAGGCGACAAGTTTGTGGCAGAAACAAATGGGAGCATTTAGGAATTGGAGCAGGAACGTTCAGGGACCGTTTATCCAAGGACTGGCTAAGCATAACCTTTCCAGATGTTATCCTACACACCTCAGTAATCCAATGGAAAGTAGGAGAAAGGAACCCTGGCATTTTATGGTTTTTTATGACATAGAGTACCACACATCTGTTAGGAGGCAGGTGCAGTTCATAAACATATATTGATTAAAAAATTGGGCCTACATATTCCTTCATCTATAATCACACAGTACATTTATCCTACTCATTTCTGTTTCATGATTATCATTTTTGCAAAAAGTAATTCTTAGCATAGCAGTAATGAAACTTGATGCAACTGTTGTATGAATTGCTTAGTTCTAATTTCAGATTGCAATTTAATTTTGCTTTGAGTCCAATCATAAACAAACTTACATTTGCAAGTCCTGTGTCTTTGAAGAAAACTAACCTGCAAGTAAGTGCACTTATGAGTACAAACTCCTTTAACCAGCCAGACCCTGCTGAATACACCCTCCATGGGAGCCCTTTTGTGGTGGTGCACACAGCAGTCCCCCAAATTCCCCGGTGTGTCCATGGGCCCAGCAAGGGTGGGGACCCCTGCTCTAGACACTTTATCACACTGGTTCTCATCCTGATCACTATGCCACCCTTCTGGAGCGCAGAAGTAGCAGCTGCCTCGATGTTTCTTTGTCAAGACACAGCCTAGACCAGTGATGGCGAACCTATGGCACGCGTGCCCAAAGGAGCACGCAGAGCCCTCTCTGTTGGCACGTGATCACCCCAGCAGCCGTGCACATATTCGGAAAGATTAAGGGTGCTAGGCAACGACGACTCGCCAAGCTTTCGCATGGTCGGTCAGTGAGCTGCCAGGGAATTGCTTGGACTCCGATTTTAGCAGAAGGTAGGACAGGTAGGAAATACACTCAGGTAGGAAATACACTCAGATGCCTTTTTCAGGGCTGGCCAAAAGCCAGTGGTCAGTGGAATGTTGCCCCCTTGTGCTGGTGGTCAGCAAATTCAGGTTTTATTGCAGTGTTGGCACTTTGTGATAAATAAGTGGCTTCTGAGTTGCAGTTTGGGCACTCGCTCTCTAAAAGGTTCGCCATCACTGGCCTAGTCCAATCTGGAAATAAGAGCATCACAGGCCTGAACCGGAGAGAGGTCCGCCTGGCGCCATTGTTATTTGTTTTTCGGCGCCAGGCGAAGACCTTTTTATTTAAGCGGCATTTTAATTGTTAATATTATTGGATTTTATCTGGCCAGGGCGGCTTATTTTATATTGGTATTTTTGCATTTTAACTTAATGTTTGTATTTTTTAATTTAATGTTATAATTATTTTTTAACTTAACGTTGTAAGCCGCCCCGAGGCTTCGGCGAATGGGGCGGCATAAAAATGTTTTGATAAATAAATAAATAAATAAATAAAATGATGGGCAAGGTCACATTTGAGGATTCAAGTTATGTGGGAGAGCTGGGGAATGTATTGGGGAGGAACAAAAGTGGGAGACTTTTAGGCAGCGAACAGGATGAGAAAGAAGGTCCAGATGAATGCACACAGTCATGTTGCCATTATCCCATGGCTTCTGTGAATCCTTTGTCTCCTCCAGGGATTGTGGGGCTCACTCCAGTGCAGCCATGACACAGGTGTTATCCAAGCTCTGCCTAGCACAGCTGCATCTCACAAAGAGCATGTAGCACAACCTCTTTTGGTTGGGGAAAGGACAGGGTCACCTTCAGCTTGGGTGCCATCTGCCTTTGGGCCACATGGATCTGCGAAAGTCAGAGCTGCGTCCAAAATCCAGAAGACGTAGCAATGCTATTCATATAGTTTTGCTTGCTCGGAGGAGGGAACATGCTATGAATCCTGGCCTTAATCACCTGCCTTGTAGTGAATGGGAAAGAGGAGGACCGGAGTTGCAGAAGTGGCATCCCTGCCATGCCAGGGACATGGATGCTATTTGTCTGGCAACAGGGCCTGGCTGGGCACGCATCCCACCATTATTGCACAAAGGATTCCTAGGCTTGCACAGCTTCTGTGCAATACGCCTTGGAATATAAAGAAGTTTCAGATAATTAAGATGCAAATAATTGTTTTTCTACATTATTCAATTTAACGACTTGGGCATAGCAAGCAAAACAGATCCAGCCTTGCCAATTTTTAAAAAAAATATTTTTAGCCTCATCCTTAAAGAGCCCTTTTCCAGTGTAGCCTTGAGGGTGTTTGTGCCTTAGAACTATATAGCCGCTATATATTAAACATAATGCAGCTTTTCAAGGATGGGAGAATCTAACATTTTTCAAAGAACGTTTCATGGAGATTTTAGACTTTTTCTTCTTTTCCTCCATCAAAATTAATAGTGATGCATCATTTGGATTTGAAGAGAGATTTGATTTTTGCCGCCACTATTTAAAGGATGTGGCTGTTGATATTTCCCACATTAAGGTACATTATCTCCCCAGGTCTGTGAAAATGAGGGAGTTGCAGGGGTTCAGGGGCAGTAAGTGGGGTCCTCTCTAATCAACAGCAGCTGTGAGAGGTTTTGAGGCTGCCTCGACATTCCAGCAGAAAGAAAATAGCAAGTGCATGTTGAAATAGCTTGTGCTGGCGGAACGCTACATAAATGACCTCTTCCCAATTCAAAATGTTGTGAGGCCACAATGCAGGTGGGGATCACGTGTGCTACACCTGTTCTTAATACTAGGGCTTAACCCTAGGACATCTGAAGTAAGGATAGAACAAAGTGTCCCTGAGCTCATACAGAGTGTGATTTCCTTACCATTGGGCATGTCCCAGCTTAGGGGAAAGGGTTTAATGTTTTTCTAAGCTGTTGCAAGCCTGGGCATCTCTTTTCTAGGAATGAAGCCTTGACTTTGTTTCACAGCTTTTCTGTGATTCATGTTTCAGCTCATTTAAGTCAGGTTGCCCTCTTCTTAGCAAAGCAATATATAGCTCTGTTTGCTAAATTTCATTTTGAAAAGTTAACTAGATTTTTCAAGCACTATTGCTGGACAAAGTAAACAGTTCACTCTGTAGTCACTGGAATATTACCAAAATGCAGTTAAATATCTGGCACCATTTCATGTTAAGTTTTATATGGAAACCTCAAAAATAATGTTTTTTCAGATGTTTTCATTGCTGTGTGAAAATTCTTTTTGGGGGAGCCAGACTCTGCAGTCCCTAAATTCCCCATTAAAGTGCTTTAAAAAAACACAACAGTGTGATGAAGTAAAATGCAGAGAACAGGCAGGGATGCCATTTCAATCAGAGAGGGCAAAAGATGCCAGTGGGTATGAGTGAGGACAAGATTCAGCACATTCCAAAAACCCTTAGATTCCCTAAAGGTAAAATTACAAAGAAATTATGTAAGATAGGAACCCTTGTTTTGATTCATAATAAAGCACCCTTACCCTCCTGGGGTAAAGGGGGAAACTGCCCCTATTTAAGACACAGTGTGATTCCACTGCAACATGCGCTGTAGGGAACTGCCTTTCAAGACGGTCTGGAAGCTGCAGCTTGCACATATGTGGCACCCACATTAACAGTGGGGACTACAACACTGATTCTGGCCAACTTGCACTGCTGCATGTATGTTTCCAAGCTCAGCTGAAGGTGTTGGTTTTGACAAAGCCTTTATATGGCTTGGGAGTGCAAAACTTACCAGTATAGTACAACTATTATAAGGTGAGGTTTTCCCTAAGTCTCTCCTATGATGCAGACTCAGAAGATGAAAAGAAAGGAGACAGCCTTCTTAGCGGTGGCTTCCCAATTATGGAATGCTCTTGCCACTGAGAACAGTGTGACACCCAGACTATCATCTTCCCAGCACCAGGTCAACAGTTTTGCCTATGCCCAGGCATGTGATGACGTATTTGACTGTTCCTGGGGTTTTTATTGTTGATTGAATGAATGATTATTATATGTGTGTATGCCTGTATATTAAGCAACAATTTTGTGGTTATGGTTTTAATTTGTGTAAACCACCCACAGAGCTTCGGCCAAGGGTTAGTATAGAAATTTAATAAATGAAGTGGTCTCAATGAGGTCAGAAGCATGGCAGGGGGACTTGCCCTAAATGGTACTCCCAAGAACACTCACAAACTAGCCCATCCAGGTAGAAGTGGAAAGTGCCTAAGAAATTGAGCCACAAAGCAAGGGTCCCACATTTGACTCTTACTTCTAGCATTAACTCTCCAGATGGCCTTCAGCAAGTCATTCTCTGACAAGGCTTCCCCATATGTAACATGAGGCAGGGATGGAAAGCTTGTGGCAACCAAGATATTTTGGCCTACAACTCCCAACAGCCTTAGCCCACATAGACTATGGTCAGGCATGATGGAACCTGTAGACCAAAACATCTGGAGAGCCAGAGATGTCTAGTTCTAACTGTGGCCCTGTCATGGAAGGTTGATGTATGCTTTACAACCCAATAAAACGTGAGCCGTCCTGTGGCTTTCGCGACAGGATGGCATATAAACACTTTAAATAAATAAATAAAGTATAAATCACTTCTAAGCACTTTGAATATATTATTTCATGGCCTTGCAGACATGCCACAGTTGCCCAGTATCAACTCCTTCTGAAAGTTTAAAAAATATTTTAAAATTTGTTTACATGACTGTAGCCAAAAGATAAAATACAAAGTTGTTCTTGGCTGAACAATTAATCCTTTCCTTTGGGGGAGCAGAATGAAGACATGAAGGTGGGCACACTGATGCAGGACATAAAGAGACAGAAGCTTAATGGCTGACTGGAGAAGTTTGATGGGTCTGTTGTAGTCCAAGGTTATAATGTAATCAGACTAGTTATGGCTGCATAGCCAGTGCAACCTTGGCTTTTAATGAGAAGTTGGATTTTTCTCCTCCACTTTTTATAACATATCTGAAGAAAAGATCTGGAGATCTGAAAAATGTGGACCTTTTTTTTTTTTTTTTTGTGATCTTTTACAGCACAATCCTATGGCCCCTAGGCAGCTTCTGTAGTCCAGAGGGACATAGGGTTTTTTGAGTCCCATCCCAACATTGGAAAATATCCCTGACCCCGGAGCTGTAACTTTACACCCAGAAAGTCCTCCTCACTACTCACAGCTAGCACAGAAAGAACAATGTTGGTTGTTTCTCTGCAGTCTCAAAGCAGCCTTAGAGAAGGGCTTTAGGAGGTGTTCTGAGGAGCAGATAAGGGCAGAGACTGGCACTGGCAAGATGCGAAGCATCCTGGTGGTGTCTCAGCAGCCTTCGTTTGTGCTTTTGGCAGTTAGGCACAATAGGTTGTCTAGCTTCTCTGCTAGGTGGGAGGAGCATGGAGGTGGCCTTCCTGCTTCTCCTACCCTGTTTAGGAGGGTTACAGGTAATGTCTTAAGACTGTGCCAAAAGTAGTGCACTGATATTGATTTTAGTTTGGTTCTTCACATTGTAAAAAGAATAAGGAGTTAGGAATCTGTTCTTATAGATCTATCAGCAGTAAGAAGAAAATGTCCATAGCAAATGACTTATTTCCTAGAATACTCTTCACATCCATTATCTTGTTTTGTATCTCTCTGTCCCAGGATACAACTTTTTCCATGCTCTTATCCAAATATAAACAACTAATACATAAGAGCCCTGAAAAGCCCGTATTTGCCAGGTGGAAGAGGACTGCTTGCATTTGACATCTTTTCCCAGGTGGCTCTTCTCTGTCGCCTTCCACCTTCAATCTTGGTTGCTCTCCCTTCCCTCTGCAGTTTCCCTCTGAAGATCCCAGGCTCTCCTGGACAGCTCCTCAGGGAGACGAATGAGGATGGGAGAAGCACAAAAACCACTTCCTTGCTCCCAAACTGAGCTCTGCGAAGTGTTAATCTGGATTCAGTGCAATGTATTTAAAAATTATTTTGGTATATATTGAATATACATACATTTCATGAAACAAGGTATTTTGTGGTTACATTTTAAATTGTATTAATTCAATTTAGTTTATTATTATGCTATGTTCTAATTAAAATTGTGTTAATCTGGATTTTGATGATAGCTGCCTTGGATGCCATTTTTGGCAGATAGGCTGGTTAGAAATTTAATAGGTGATAAAATATATGAACGAACAAATGAATGAGCAGAAATGTATTATGGCCCATCTACAGGACTGCTCTCCTGGAGGCCTCAGTAAGCAAGAACCACCGTATCTAGCAGGGTGCTCTGCAAACTTGTTGGCTTTACTCTCAGATGTCTTGACCTTGCCACTTGCCTTCTCCTTGACTGTACGGGGCTTTGTGGGCGTTTGGAGATTCCATGTCAAACCTTTATTCACTATCTTATACTCTCTCCAAGACTCTGTAAGGAGTTAGCACATGAACTGTCAGGCTTCAGACTGATTTACAAGACCATTCTAGAGCTTATGCAAGAAGCAAAAATTGTTACACTGCCTCATAAGAAAAAATAGTTTCTTTTCTTTGTATAAAATGGTCACATGCCATTTTAGATATTTAGTTATTGTATCTTTTCAAGACAAATGGAACATCAGTTGTATGAACTACTATTATAGTGTGCATATAGGATAAGTGCTTTTGTACAATGTAGACTTTTCTGACTGTGCATCCAGTAAAGGGTTTGAAGAGTGTGGTGTATTTTGTGGTCCTTCTAGTGTATACTGTTTAGAATTATTTTCAGACCATCTTTAAGGGTGCAACCTTCACTCTCTTATCACTCCTATACATTCTGGGTACACTATCCCAGAATGCATCAGACACGGGACATTGCTGGAATTACGCTGACATCTAAACAGGCTTTCATGAGATAATCTGCATTTCATCATGATCCCATGCTTTGTATCTTATAAGACAAAAGCAGAAGGCACACATGTTGGATGGAAGCGGGTGACCTCTAGATTAATCTATATTTCAACCAGAACATGACATGGGTAGATATCCCATTTCTTCATACACCACAGCAATCACAATAGCATTGGTGTCATTCCTAATAAAAGCCATCACAGCTTGAGCTGGCCATCAGGAGCTGCTTGGAATTGACAGAGGGGCACACAGGAGTCTTCCAACTGTAGTGTTCCCAGACTCTGGTGTGACTCCACTTATCCAGGATGACAAGGAAAGACTAGGGGCTTTTCCACATGCGGCATTTATCATGCATTTGCCAGCCACTTTTCACAGTTCCTTAGATAACATTGTAACACTCAATTTTTGTATCTTTCCTGAGTTTTCTTTCCTGATCGGATATAGGGTGTGATAGAAATGCTTTAAATAAATAAATAAATAAATTCTTAGTGCGGGGAAGATGCAGAATTTTAAAAGCCAAAGAAAGCACTATTTCCTCTTGTATATTTGTGCTATTTTGCTGTTCTGTTACACCACAATGCCACCTAGAGGTTAAATAGCACAAAAAAAAAGGAAAGGAAATGCTCCTCATGTAGCTCTTGGACCTCTGTTCTCTCAACCTGACAGAGAGTGGATGCAGTGGATTAATACCATGTATAGAAAAGCTAAAAAAAAAAAAAAAAGTGGTGGAGGGTGTGGGGAAACAACACCCCGCCCTGCCAATGGCCTTCTTCATGAGCCTGCAGTTGAGCTCAGTTTGTTTTAATGAGTCTTAATGCTGGGGATGAAAAACCAATTTGCTATCTTGACCCCTGTCTTAGGCTTGGCAAACTAACGAAGTTTGAGTGAGTTTATGTCAGATTCTGAGAATATCACTGATTTCTCATTTGTTTATTTTAAGCTCCATCTAGGAATGTGTTTGCTTCTTCCCCCACCCAAGGAACACGGCTTAGGGTTATACTCCAAGATTAGCAAAGAACAACAGATCATCTCAAATGCTTTCAGCATTTAGTCTCACCCCAGGATTTTTAGGCCAATCAATGAATGTCAGCAGCAACATTAGAATTCCTTCTAATGGGCAGGCTAAGGCCCTGCCTAATTCAGCCTTCTGCCTCTGAGAGCAGCCTGCCGGGTGCTTTAGGAAGCTTGGAGGAATTATGTAATGGCCATGTGCTATTTGTCCCCCGAAGCCTTCAAGAGCTCCACTGGCGCCTTCGTTCATTTGGCATGTCACGACTAACATTTGTTGACAGATCTATCAGATTTTTCAAGGCATTTCCCAATGCCCCTCTACTAGAGACTGAACAAGCAGCATCAAGAGCAGGAATGTTGTGGTGCCGCAAGAAGTGGCACCAACCTGTTTTCCATCTGCACACAGTTCCCAATTACTTCTATGGTTTATACATCAAGATAGTCCTGGGTTCTTCGAAGTCTTCCAATGGTTAGCACCAGAACTAAACAATTAAATCAGTGATTCTTCACAATCCTGTCATAAAACAAAATATGTTAAGTCCATATATTTTAAAATGAGTTATAGATCCATATATAACAATCATCTCTGTGGGAACTTCAGACTGAGTGCTCCCAGTGTCACCAATCTTTGGACTTGTGGCATGAAGTAGGAAAAGGATTTCTGTGTTCTATCCCCTGCCCTCCCTGATCCAAAGTAGGGCCATGTGTGCTTGACTCAGGAGTATAAGTGTAGCAGTAAGCCTCCAGGCAATTGTGCAATTCTGGGAAAGAAACAAAAAACAAAGCCAAAAGAACTCCTTTGCACAAATGTTCCTAGTTGGGTCACACAACCTCACCTTTAATTTTTTTGCTGAAACAAAGGGTAGAGAGTGGAGTGGGGACGGGGAATGAAATGGGAGGGGTCTGATCGATTGCCTTCCTAGGCCAGGGAGGAGTACAGCCATCTGGCCAGCCTGAAGCCATGGAAAGCAGGCTTCCGTCGTCATCACCTTACATGACATACAGCCACACTGCCATGAAGCACTGCAGCCTCCCAAAATCAGGCAGCCACACAACTAAGGACCATGGAGCACTGGAAATAATTAATGGATTCCTCTGGCTGAGAAAATATGGGAGAAGCTGTGGGGGATAACCCAGGTTGCCTGCAGGAGACTAAGAAATTCATGTGGGGAGTCCAAAATATTCCCACTGACAAGGCAAGCCAGTAGCACCTTAAACAATGAGCACTGGTACTCAAGATTGTTGGGTTCCACAACATAAACTAAAACCACTGGCATAAATTAAATCTGTTAATGTACAAGCTTGAGTACTCCTGAATTCTTAGTCTTCATGGTTTATACAACAGAATGACAAATTACTGCAGCTTCTGTGAAGTTTCTGCGTATATGAAATGCCTGAAAGATAATACCGCTCATTTTTACTTTGCACATCTATCTTTCAGTTGCAGTAATATAGAAAGCCAGCTATGTTTACCACTATTTCTTCTTTCCACTATCTAATGTTTTAGTTTCTTTCCCCCTCCTCCTCCCCCCCTCCTTGTTAAAAAGCTATCTTACAGTGCGCACACACAAACATCCCCTCCCCCCTACAAAGCCTCTTGTGACATTCCTGTCTGGCCTTTTTTGCCATATGCTGATGACTATTTCATCGAAACTTGAGTCAGATGGGCAGAGGTGATGCCAAACCAACATCTGGAAGATGGGACTGACTGGATGAGGGCCAATAGATTGCAGTGTAGCAAAGCTGTGTTTCTGGATGCCTCATCTGTCCAGGTGTTCAAGCAGTTCTGGAAAGAGTTCTACTCTCTCTATAGGATTAGGGGCAAAGGGTGCAGATGCTTAGAGATCCCTAGCCTCAGCCTCAGCCTCGACTCTGAGGAGCTGAGATCACGTTATACCAACTCAATTCCTTCTCTATACTTGCATTTTCCTGCAAAGACAAAACTATCTTTTGGAAAGTCTTTTCCTGCATCAATCCTTCAAGCTATACACTATCTATTTCCAGGTGTCCCTGCCATTGAATGCCAAGTGTGTAGAGACCAGAAAATGAGAAAGCGAACTTTTTCAGAGTGGTGGCCCTGCCTGTGGAGGATTGCCCAGTATCCATTCTGCTACAATTTCAGTGCCATGCTTCCAATAATTTAAAATATTTTAAGTTATCTTAAGCTACAATCTGAATAAGGTATGTTGGGAGTTCTGGCCTTTTTGACTGTTGGAACTTGTACAAGGTTGTGCCTTTCACTTTCTTAACTCTTTTAGGGCGGGAAGCTGGATGGTTTTATTGATGCATTGTTTCCAATAAACTGAGTTGAGATGGGCACCAACCAAGTGGCAGATGTAAACGTTAGCGGTTTTTAGTGTTACCACTAACAATGATGGCAGCAATAACAACATGCTGTTGTTGTACTGGGGTATCATAACATAGAAACTGACAAGTTAGACTATTGGTCTGTCTGGCACAGTATGATGAACACTGACCAGCAGCAGCCCTCCTGGCTTTCAGACATGAGCGTTCTTGCCCTACCTGGAGATGTCGGGATAGGACCTGTCACCTTCCACATGGAAAGCAGGTCCTTTGCTCCTGAGCTCCAGCCACTCTTCTGCAGCTCTCTTGCTTCAGAACACAGTACGGCTAGCTTGTTTCATGGCTTGGAAACTATAGTTTCCCAAAGTTTTTGACAAAAGATGGCACATTGGTTTAAATAATCAGAAGTAAAGTTGAGTAACCCTTCACAGAACTTGGAATAAATTATATTCACTTTCTATTTTATTGATTTGTTTGCTCCATACCTTAACGTACTGTTAACTTAAGATGCAAAACTTGGTGTGCTGTGCAAATCATGCCTAGATGTCAAAGTGAAATAACAACCCTAATGAGCAATGTTAGACAAAAAAAAAGCAGGACCCATTAGTTTAAAGACACATGGAAACAGCCAAAGATGACAAACATGCATAAAATTCAAAACTTGATGGAAAAGAGAACAGGCAACTGAACCACATAAATCAGTGTTTTGAATTTTATTTCTCTGTGGGTATAATTGTACCTTAGTTTCTTATAATGATTTATTGAGGTAAATATTCTGTATGGCTTAACAGCTACAGCTTCAAAGTATCAACCACACAGTCTCCCTTATTCATGAGGCAGCTGAGTGCTGGAGTTCTGAATTAGCTTCTGTATTCTGGGACTTGGCAAAGTTTGTTTTTTAAGGTTTTTATAAAGGATTCATATTGATGCAGCTATTCAAATGTGAAAAACACTGTGCTGTAATGGATGAAATAGAAAACTGTAATTCCTGAGGAAAAAAAAGCAAATAAATGGAAATAAACCATGCAGAATTGCCTTTAGCAAAAATAAAGGAATGCCCTCAAGTTTGTTTGTTTTTATCACTTTTGTGTGTACGTATGAGAACACACAGAATTCCTCATGTCTTGAAGAGGAGAGAGGAATTGAAATCTGAAAAAAGAAGAAAGATTAAAACAGGAGAGAGAACTGGAACAAAGTTTTAAAGTGTGACATTTGCTGTTGGTAGTGAATGCCAAACCACACTTTCTAGTGCTCTCTGACCAGAATAAACCAACCATTAACTAATAAAAGAGTCATAGTCCGTGAAAGCTATGATGGCATTTTAACAGTTCTTCATCTATTATTTAAGAAAGTCTAATTTGCAAAATACAGGTCCTTTTCTGTTTATAGTCATAGGGCAATGATGGCAGAAATTATATGTATTCCCATGGTGTGGAGAACCACGGAAGAACACACTGAATTTCCTTGCGGTCCATGCCAAGATATTCAGCAGGAAACCTTGCTGTTGCCAAGAAACACGTGTGCCTCAGATACTGAAGATCTAGATGTGCTGATGTTTCAACATTCCTGGAGAGAAATCTGACCTCTTGTTGCCTGCATGAGGCTCACTAGCGTGCCAGCCCCTCTCCCCATCTGTCCAGAGTGGCACTGTGCAATGCCAGTTACAGAGTATGGATGCCAAATTTATGCTTCACTCAAAACCCTGGGAAAATGTAGCAAATGAGTTGCTTGCAAGAAAGTGGCACCTCTTGCCAAATTGGGTTCATGCTTCATTAGAAAAGGGCGGCCAGTGGAAACTTCTTTGAGAAATGACCGCTCTGTATGGACCATCCAGCTTGACGTCCTTCTGCCCTGAAGTTGAAATCCCAAAGTTTGTGAAGTTTACAAGAAATATGCTACTTTGAATGGATTTTAGATCGGCTAGAGAGTACCACATTTTCATAACACTTCTTCCATATGCTTCACATTAGGTTATTATACAATGATGCCCCTGTACAATAGAAATACAATAGATCCATTCATAAGAGTACAGAGGAGTCCTGCTGAATCCTTCCAAAAGTCTTTTTAATCCATCATCCTGCTTCCCCTAAAGACTAACCAGATGCCTCTGAGAAGTCCACAGCTGGACTCGAAGGTTGTGGTTCCCGCTGTTGCCACAGGTCCTTGTTCACACATATGAACTCACACGTACCTGTGTAACAAGAAATGTGGAAATGGAAGGATCTTTTTCAGAACATACTTTAAGACTTATACCCTGCATTTCAACCATCTGGGAAATAGCTACTACTGAAATGAAGGAAATGAGCTCAAACAACTACTCTAGTTCAAAGTTACAGGCTGTATTTTTAACAAAGTGTGCATGTTACAAAAGAGATTATTGTGTTGGTATACAAACCCACTAACACATGGAGCAGTTTATCAGATCTAATAGGCCTAATTTAAAGCTAGAAAAAAACTAATCCTGGGGAAAGCAACATTTGCCCATTGGGAAGCTCTATGGAGAGGGAAGGGTAGGGCAAGTTATGCACCAAGGGAAAACTGAAGCATTGCTGAAAATGGTGGCCTGTGTGAGTGAATTGCATAGATTAAGAGGAAGAAAGGAAAAGAAATAAAGCATGAGTGCTTAGAATTAATAGGATTTTGCATAAAGGGAACTTCCTGGTTGGTCATAGATACTTGGAAAGATACCATGGCCCAGGCTACAGCACAGCAGCTTTTTATGACCAATCTCAGTGGGGTAATAGATTGGTTCTGTTGACAATGGGATCACCATGTTGTCCATAAATATTTTTCAGAAGTCTGATTGCCCTAAAGAGCATGTCTAATCTTTTTCATTTTCACCAGATACACACTGAATCAACTAATTTGTCAAAAGCATACTGACATCAAGAAACCTCTCTAGCAAAACAGTTTACTAAGGATGAGTTGTTTTACACTGAAATACTGGAAAAAATGATTTCAAAAATGCCCTTGATGTATAGGTGGAGCAAGAACCAGGCATGCATGTGAAGAGTAGCTGATAGAAATGGGAAAGGTATTTGGGGTCTGATGACCATTCCTTCTGTTACATAGATTTTGCACACTTTCATTGCCTTTCAAAGGTCTTGAAGCTCAAATACTTTGGCCCCCTAATGAGAGGGAAGGACTCACTGGAAAAGACCCTGATGCTGGGAACAACTGACAACAAAAGGAGAAGGGGACGGCAGAGGTTGAGGTGGCTGGGTGGGGTCACTGGAGAGGTGGCTGTGGGCTTGGGTGTACTCCGGGGGATGGTGGAGGAATGTTGTCCATGGGGCCACGAAGAGTCAGGCACAACTTTGTGAATGAACAACATAGCCTTTAGGAACACTATTCCATGTCCAGCTCAGTGTCAAAAGGCTGAACTTCAGATGTAACTGTTCAGCACATTAAAGTACCCTGACACTGTACATAGGATTGCCAATTGTTCTTTCCAAATCCATGGAGATTATGTAGGATAATGTGTTCACAGTTGCTGGACTAGAAATCACAGGAAGAAGATGCCCCCAACCTAGGTTGAATTTATACAGAGGTTAGGCCTGAATTTTGGGTCTGCTCAGCACTTTGGAACAAAAGCAGTTGTATGGGTAAGGCATGGTGAATGAAAGCCTCATACTTCAAAAGGTGGTCTATAAACTTTTTAATAAAACAAATACAATACATAAATCCAACATTATGTGGCAATGTTCTAGGTCCCCTTAAAAATGGACCTAGAGGACAAGCTACAGCTTGAAGGTACCTGGAATTGTGACCTGAATATACACACCAGCCTCAGTTCCAAAACCTCTGTCTTCAGACCGTGATCTCCAGCAAGGTGCCCACAGGCAACCATGTTCTCATGGGCACATCCCTTCGTGCCCACTTAGTCCCTGAGCAATCTGATTTTTATTTCATTTTCAACTCATGTGTTTGTGGGTGTGTTTAGCTGGAAGACTTTGGACAGAGGTGAACCTTGTTTGTCTCTTTTTCTTAAATGTTGTAAAGAGAAATCCTGCCTTCCAGCACCATCTTTATTCAGCTTTAAAAGAATAGTTTTGCATTTTGGAGCTCAGGCTTCACCTTTACCTTGTGTTAGGTTTTTGGGCTGGGTCCTTTTCTTTTAGTCTTGACAATTTGCCTTCTAGGAAAAAAAAAGAAAAGAAACACTGTTCTATTATGCCTAACTGGCAAAATTACAGTCCAGAGGGTAGTAAGATAGTGAAAACTTCAGTAAGAAAAGACTGAACAGTCAGATCAAATTAAAGGCCTCGCTCTGTTCAGCCAAATAGGTTTTGATAATGTCTGGAAGCGTGCCACCTGGTTTGGACTCAGCTGTTCCTCATGGCTGTACAAGAATACATCTGGTGGTTTGGTCTGATTCATCAATGAACTGTTTAAGAGTTTGTGGTGGCCTTCTCCAACATGGTACCCTTCAGAACATGTTTGAGAGGTGCCATAGCAGCAAAGACTGGTCTGTGGCATTCACTGCTGTATTTTATGGAGTGGTCATAGTTTAGAATGATATGGGTACATTTTATTTTACCATGAATCTTTTTTGACGAAGATGTCAGGCAGCACAGTTCTATGGCTCCAAGACAGCATCTAGATGGTTATAGGATTTTTTAATTTTTGGAGGTCCAGCTCTGTGCTTTACTGGGTTCAAGGACACTAGAGTAACCTTCATTTCTGTATTCCTCTCACTTTGCATAGGATGTTCATAATCCTTTAAGTTTGGAGAACTATAGGCATCCAGACTGGATTCTGCCCTAAAACATTTGATGATGGCAATGATTTCTTTAAAAACTGTTTTATTTTTAAATGTTATATTAGTGTTTCAAACTACCAGTTGTTAGTTCCTTGATTTTTTTAAAGCTATGAGAAAATATACATTCTTTAAATAAAATAATCTAAAATATGCTTGTGGATGCCTTATTTATGACACAGAGCCAAGAATTTAGGTGGAAAGCTGACACAATGCTTGAACAGTTAATATAATGTATTGAGATAACCAGAAAATCATTTAAAAGTCATTTTACCAAATTATGGACTGTCTTTTTATCTCATTTCAGCTTATTTTATAATGAATGGTACTATTATAAATATAATTTGTATATTCTGAAAACAATTTTGAGACTTACAGAAACACAATGGGTTGCTCTAGAGTTCCCATGGGTGTAACCCTGCTTATGGATGCTCCTGCAGAAAGATGGGACAAATGTGATAATCACTATTCCTCCTGCCCTCTGCAGATGGTCTGGAAAGTGCAGGGACCCTCTGTAACAGTGTGGAAGGCAGGATGGGGCTGCAGGGGAAAAGAGAAATGAGTGAAAATGGTCTCTCCCCTTCTTCCAGTAGGAATCTCTGCTTGATTTTGGTCTTTTCCAGGAATGGAAGGAGATCTATTTGCAGAAGGGACACACTGGTCCACATGTAGCATTAATCCAAAATATCAATTAAATATCAGTTGTCATTGAACTGTGGGTTGTTGAATCTTGGGTTGCCATTATGGGCAAACACTACAGGTTGTTAACCATGAATGATCCAGAAGGAGAACTCATAGCTTATTGATGGATTCTGAACTCTGGAATGTTCATGGTTAACCATGCAGAGTAAACCATAGTGCAGTAGTTACACATAACAGCAAGCCATGATTCAACAACAGCGCATACTTAACTCATAGTGTCAATATGTGCCAACCTGAGTTCAGATGTCAAGTAGTAACCCCTGATCAGCCTAACTGGGTTTTGAATATTCAAAATGGATTTAAGTAAGTACTAATAAATTTAACTGAGTGTAGAACAGTTAACAATTGCTGACTTTTGAAACTTTTTGATCTTGATATTATATGTAATATTTGTGTAAGATACCACTGTATCTTTTTCTATATTCTACTTTTTAATTAAAATAATAAAAAAGAATATTCAAAATGGCCATAAAATACACCCAGCACATGCCATGGTAAACCCTGGGTTAATTTACCTATGACTTGTCCATACTGTGTACAAATTAGCATTCCGAATCTAACTCATCACAATGAATAAATAACACCCAAGATAGGCTAGTTCACAAATGCATACACATTACTCAATTCTTTGAGCTCACTCGCACATGCATGCATGTCACTTGTTTTCACTGCACTTACTGGGCATTTCTTGATTGAGAGCCTGTATCAACTAATTCTTCTGAAAAAACCATGTAGGAAATGATATGAAATTTCTGTTGGCCCAGTTCATCCATCCAAGCCATTGGGTAATGCTGAGTCATTAATTAATCAAAAGGCAGCTGTGTACAAGTTTGTATGAATGTTCCTCTTGCAATGTTTGGTATGCATTAGTTCATTCACACCTGCATAAAGCAATGGCCAGATTTAAATGTATGTCATTCTTCTCCAATCTAGAGTCTTCAATGATCTTTTAGATCTCAGCTCCCATCAGCCCTGGGCAGCAGGGTCTATGGCTAGAAATGTTGTCAGTTATAGTGTAAAACACCTGAAGGGTAGTGTGTTGGGGAAAGGTGGTGATATAATTAATAATATAATATGAAGAGGAAACCTGAGATGTCCCCACCCCTTTCATCAAGGCTGCAAGCTTAACTTTTCAAGGATACATCCATTCCTGACCTTTTTATTACAACTTTCTCCAATGTGAACTAAAACAACTACCCTTTCTTCTTTGCTCTGTAATAAAAAGCTCTTTTGCTAGCAAGGAAATGGAGAGATGTGAAACTAGCATGCAAGAAAGTAGTACTCAAGAAGAAATCAAGACATATGAAAATTGATTTGAGCACTGATGTGTTCAAAACCAGTTAGAAAAAAGGGTAACATTTTAAAGAAGGATTTCTATAATGCCTTCAAAAATATAAAAGCCATTATAGAGTAGGAATATTTTTATCCTTTATTTTTATCGTTCCTGGGCCTTGAAAGTGCTTTTACATGTTAACAGCTAAGGCAGTTTTCTTCCAATAGCGGCTATTTAGGATGAACTACTCTTTTATCTAATATAAAAAAAGAAATAACAAGGTAGAATGTGTCATTTTCATTTACTCCAGAGTAGGTTCCATTATGGTGAAGAGTAATAATAATTTATTTTTATCCTTCCTTTCTATTAATGTACTCAGCATAGTTCAGAAGTGATAATCACAGCAGTTCATATAAAACAGATACTAACAGGCAGAGTGAGCCTATGTCCCCTAAGAAGTGTCTAGGGGAACATAGGACTTTTTGAATTCCCAGATCCAAGGACGAAAAAAAGTTCCAAACTGGGGTCTGAGGATCTGTGCTCAGATCCTCCTCCTTTTCACAGCCAGTGCAGAAAAAGCCATGCTGGCTGCTTCCCTGAGGACACAAAAGCAATCCTGGAGAAGGGGTTTAGGGAAAGTTTTGGGCAGTGGGGACGGGACAAGACCAATGTCACCATGCTATGAGGTAACCTGGCAGTGCCTCAGCCCCCTTTCCTCCCTTTCCAGAGAGCCACACTTAGAAATGGGCTGTCTAGCTACTTTGCAGAGTGGAAGGAGGTGACCTTGCCTTCCATTTGCATCCTGTTAATTTAATGGAAATATTTAAGGAAATATTTTGGCCAACACTATTTTTGATTAATATCAAAGAAAATCTGAAAACAGCTTTCAATCAATCTCTTTACTGAAGCTACAGATTGCCAGACATTCAGAGCACCGAATAAGCTACCACAACCACAACCACTGTGCACTTGCAACTTCCAGTAACAGAACAGTTTCTAATCAAACAAATCACAGAAAAATTTGGAAATTTTGAATTCCAGATTAGGTACATAAAATTGCAGGCAAACGGCAGTCCTGACTCCACTTTAGGGCAGCTAGTTCACAAGTGGACTTACGTAGATCGAAGTCGCAGGCAAGATAATCCCTTTGCAGTCGGTGACTGGAAGGGCCTGCATACAGCTGCTGTGCTGGTCACAGTTGGATCTGAGAGATTATGTGCCTTAGAGATGATCGCGTACTCTGTGGGATGGGCTCTCACGGGATGGAGGGGCACTGTGCTTAAAGTGTGGCATTGACAGGATTCTGATGCAAGAATGGCCCCAGGTGCCATAAGTGACAATGGCTCTGATGGTGGGAACCACATACATGTACACACTCACACTTCTTTCCTCACTGGAAGGGGGTGGGGTGCCTGCCCTGTGGCAGAGAGGAAAGAGAGTTCTCCTTGAGCATATCTGGGTGCGGAATGGAGAGCCTTCTGTCTCCAGACACCTAGATACAAATAGCTGTGTGCTTGTTGCTCACTATTTGTATCTAGATAGCTGGAGGAAAGAAGGCTGTCAACCAGGAATCCTCAAGAAATTGGTGGTGGGAACAAGGACTGTATATGAAACTGGCAGGAGAAAGATGCAGGGGGTCAGAGCAGCATGGGGGTCATCTATAAGGCCTCAGGGAGCACAGGTTTTGAATCCCAGTTCTAAGGAAAAAATATGGAGGTACCAATGTTTTGGAGCAAATAGCAGTTTCCTAGATCAGGAGCAGAATGCAGGATGCAAAGGGTTGAAGGATACAAAGAAATGCTGTGAAATTGTAAGTTGGAACTACAGCATAGCTCCCTTGCAATATTCACACACCCTGTTCATTTAAACTACACTACAGAAAATTTAAGGTACACTACAGGAGTGCTCTAGTTTGAAAATAAATCTAATGCAAAAGCATCTATACACTATTACATTTTGAATTAAAATGTTCTTTTACTCCAATTTACAAAATTGATTTGATTGCTTAGTAATAACTACAAAATTCTTTGAGAAGAGTGAGGTCTACTGATGGCATCCCATTACAGTCCCTAAGCAGCGGGCATAGTTGGGAGACACTGCTCTTGGTGTGCAGATACATCTAGTATTTGGTTTTTCTTTCCCAGAGTTCCAGTGGTGCACAAGATCTAGCAAAGAGCATCCCCTTACTTCACTGTTCACAGATGGGAATGGAGGAAGAAGCACAAACCATTTGATGATCCTGTTTCTTCTCCACAGCCTGCTTTGAGAAACTGAAGGAGAGCCTGCATGGCATATTCCTTCTTTCCTTGTTGAAAGGGGAGAACAGATACTTCTTCTGAGATCAAAATGAACTTGATGGTCATAGCAATTCTTCAGATAAGCAGCTACACTTGTCCAGCGTCTCATTGTCAAACTGTGTCCAAAGCAGGCAGAGATCACCAGAGATCAAGGGTGGATCCCTAATGGCCCTCTAGATTTTTGGCTCAGATAACTTTGACGGTTATCTGTCGTCATTGGCTAAGCTGGCTTGGCAATTGGCAACTGAAGGCCGAAACTTCTGGAGGGCCATCAAGTCGCCCATCCCTGCAATAAACAATAACATTGTGCAAATACCTGAGTAAAGTTGCAGTCTGGTATGCACTTCCCAGAAAGTTAAGTCTAGAACTATGGTGTCTCCATGCCTCTCCTCAGTGCATCACAGACTTCCATATTTCCCTGTCGTCTTTAAAAATAACGCTACAGGATTATTTATCAAATTACTTACCATTCAGCTTCATTTAGAAGAGTATCTTGCAGAATCTAAACATGCCATTTGGTGCATTTCTGTTATGAGAGCAGTGTCACACTAAACTATTGTCACCAGATTGGTTCTGAAGTGCAGTTATTACGATGAACGTGCTTTGTTAAATTTTCACCCCGCATTTCTTGTAAAGAGCTCAGGGAAGCGGCCCTAACCCTTTCCCAATTTTATCTTCAAAACAACCTTGTGAGGTAAATTGGTATGGAGGAGACGGTGCGTGGCCCAAGCTCACCGAGTGCATTTCAGAATTTGACCTCCTTGCATCCTGCTCTTAATGCTTTGTCATTCACAATTTCATACACAATCTGACCTAATACTACAAAATGTGCTTTCCATTAACAAAATAACCCTGTCGCTAACTGAGCGAGCAGAGAATACCAAGTGACTAGCGAGCGCTGCCAGCGACTTCCACCCACAACGAAGTTTCTGAGCAGGCGGTAGGATAGGGGAAGGCTGGAAGCGCCCACTTTACTATCGGAGGGGGAAATCCGACCGAGCAGACGAGTCAGCGACCAACCACCTCTCTTTTTTCCTTTCTCCGCCTATTCCTCATACAGCCAATCACAAGTGGGGAAAAGCCGCGAGAGAAGGAAGAAAAGGCAAACTCTGGTGCCGTGCCGCAGGAGTTTGTGGGAGTTGAAGTTTTACTTTTTCCGAGAGTTTCCATAAATGGTACTTTGAGGTCACTGGGAGAAGAACTACCACTCCCAGGAGCTACCGCGCGCACTCCCTCTCGCGCGGTTGCGCCATATGAAGCCTCGCTGTGGGAACAGCTGGAGGAAGAGGAGGAGGAGGAGGTTGTCGCTGCTGCCGCAGCAGCCTCGAGCAGGGCCAGGAAGTGGCCCTTGGGCGGGCTGAGATCCGGACGGCGGCAAGATGAGCGCCACCCGGGAGTCGCCACCCGAGCACGGCCACGGCGTGAAGCGACCGGCCTCCCCCGATGTGAATAAGGGCTGGGAAAGGCTGGGCGCTGCCTTGGGGGGAAGAGGGAGCTGCTCTGCGAACTGAGCGCGGCCACGAACGGGGGAGGGCGCGGAGGGGTCGTGGAAGGCCGGGCGGGCGGGCAGGCAGTCGGGGAGGTAAATGGTCCTTTCCTCTCTGTTCCGCGTCTCATTTAAGTGGGCTTTACGCGTGCCTCTTCCCCACCGATGTCTTTAGCTGCCAGAGAATAATTGCAATAATTGTTCGTGGTGGCTTGGGGTGGATGGTCCAGGCAGGCGCTACGCGGGAAAGGTGGCCCGGTCCTCCTTACGCCACTTGGTAGCGGGATGAGATTGATTACATTCCTCATCCAAGCCATCCAGGTGGTTCACGTGGTCACGTCCCTGTTTTACCCGCACAACAACAAGCTTGTGAGGAGGTTAAAGGTAGGCTGAGCGTCCGTGACTGGCCCGGAGTCACCCAGAGAGCTTCATTAGTCCCAGAGCTGCCGGGCCGCCAGTGCAGCACTCTAACCACCGCACCGACTCCCAGATCCGAGACTTCTGACATATCCCCGTGAAACGGGGGGCTCTCGTAGCTGTAACCCCAGTTCTCATTCCAAAGTTTGCTTACTGGAGGCCCTCCCACCTTTTCCATATTTTTTATTGATTACTGCACACTGCACTTGTTTCTGAAGTAGGCCCTAACAGGTCCTTTTAAAAGCCACAAGATGTACAGAAATTTGGGTTCACTATGTTACATACCACAGGCAAGCTACAATGCATTTAGCAACTTCATCTCCAGAGGTGGTTTTGGAGGAGATGGAAAAGAGCCAGTATATATTTGGGTATGTGTTTTACGTGCATGTGCACTAAAGAGGCCACCCCCCCCCCCCGCTGCCCTTTCCCCATTCCCAGTTCTAGAGCAATATCTACTGCTCTAGGGGAAGTGAGTTGAAGTATGAGAGTGATATTCAGTGATTTGGGGAAACAATGCTGTTAGTGTACGTACATGGCCTAGCAGTGTTTTAAAAAGGATTCGCAACGTCTTATTTGTAAGCAATATAAAAGTGACCTGTTGGCAAACTATCATTTACTAGTCACTGTTACAGGCATTGCTTCATTACCATATCCATGCTGCTATTCTTGTGTGTGTATTCTTGTGCGACCATGAATTAACTATGAAAACATCTTGGATTTGCCTGATGGTGCTAGTATGGAAAAAAACCCACACTGCTGAATGCTATATAATGTAAAATCATGAAAATAGACAGTTTTCTGGTGCCTAACCATGTGCATGAGCTAAAAGTAAGGACAGCCAATTTAAAATCATCTAGTTTACACAAAGTTGTGTGGAAGTGATGGAGTAGGGAAAAAAGCTTGAGTTTAAAGCAAATGGGATATTAATGGTTGGAGTACAATTCTGTGAATATTTAAAAACAGCAAAAGACCTAAAATTCCCAACATGCCCCAGCCCGTCATAGTGCATGCTGGAACCTGTAGGACTTTTTTGTCTGAACATGTGTGGAATTGTACCCTTAATAGATTGAATGAAATTTCAAACAAGCTAGAGAGGCAAGATTGTCAAAGGAAGAAATTGGTTATAAACCAACAGTAGCAAAGTTGCAAATAGGTCTGTTTCATTTAATTGAGGCAATGCTTTTAAAGTGTGATCAGTGCATTAAACCAGTAAGCTGCACTGATGACTCTTTTACACTTTATATAACTGCATGTATTTTCAAATGATGCAGGCTACTTAAGCAGGCTTCTTAACTAGTGTATAACCCTTAATTTGAATATTCTGAATTAAAATCCCTGGTGTTTAATTCCCTAAATGGAATTCTTGGAAAGTATCAAGGAAAACCTGATGCATCTATGTGGAGCTTATTACAAAGGTTGTATCCTTTTAATAAAAGTAGTGTGTTGGGTCACAGTGTTCAAAATGTGTGATAATTTAATATCAAATGCATTCATGCTACAGATGGAGATTTTCTTAAGGGTCGTCTTCTCTGTTGTAGCTTGGATCTAGCAGCTGGGAAGCAGCAGACTTGGGTAATGAAGAAAGAAAACAAAAGTTCTTGAGGCTAATGGGTGCTGGAAAGGTGAGAATTTGTCAGTCATCCGAGTGGTTAGAGGCTCAATCCTGTGCATGTTTAGAGAGAAGAAATGCCTGCTGGGGAATGCTTGGAGTTGTGGGACTTGTTTCTAAGTATAGTAGGATTACACCCTAGATAAATATACAAAAGTGAGTTACACTTAAAAGAATAAGAAGAAAAAAACCCAAAAACTGTTTTACTGATCATTCATAGCTTTAGTTTCTGATAAGAATCCAAGGTGTGGTGTTTCATTCAGTATAAAATGCTTGTTAAGGCCAAGAGGATAAACAGATTTCATATATGACATACGTAAAATGACACAAGATATTTATAACCAGTCTTTCCTTTAAAGAGGACTTATTCGTTTATGACCTTTCAATTTTTAGGCTGCAGTGCCTATCTTTTCCATACCACTGATTGTGTGCTGCAGTTCAACATCATATGAAGGGCCACAAGTTGCTCATCCTGATCAGTAGAGGAGTTTGAGATCTTGCTGTTTGTGAGGGCCTAGAAATTATGGTGTTCAGATGCATAAGTAGCTCTTTTGAAAATATGAACAAACTGCCGACACCTTCAAAACTGACTAATTATTCTGGTTTTATTGCAATATCTATATAGTCTGATTATTTATTTATTAAATTTATTTTAAAAGTTGCCCATTAGCAACTTGCTCTCTGGATGGCCAAAGCAGGGTCTGACTTTCAAAATCTTACGCTATAATCTATTATTTAGGCGGTGGCCCTAAGGGGCCAGGGACTTTTTGGAATCCAAGATCCAAAGCTGGAGTTGGGAAATGGGAACATCATTCCCCCATCTGCTTGCAGCTGGCTCAGAAAAAGCTGCCCTGTAAAGTCACAAATGCAACCTTGCAGAGGAGTAAAAGGGGCATTCTGGGAGAAGGCGAGACTGGGGAGGCCAGGTTCTAAAATATCCTGAAGCCTCTCGAGCCTTCCTCCCGCTGTTCCTCGATATTCCAGTAGAGTGGTAAAAATGGGTGTGCAGCAGAATCGCAGAGCTGGAGGAGTGAGGAATTATGCTTGCTTCTGCTGCTTCTCTGAAGCTGCATGGCAGGTTTGGGGCTTGGACCTCCCCGCAGGACTGTTCTTGTCACCTTTCAAATGTTCTATTAAAGAAATTCCTAGAGTTGCCCATCTGGTATTTGGTTTTACATTATTTGTCTCATTATGTGTGGCCACAGAGTCTTGCAAAAGTGTATCTTCCTTCAAGTCTAATACTAAACATTTTTCACTGTTCTGTGTAGGTAAATGCACATAATGGTATTTCTCGGTCATGGACTGCCAAACCATATAAACTGAAGGGTTTCCCTCATCTGGAGGTCCTGCATGCATGTCAGCTGAGGCAAACTCATGTTTTCATAGTAGTGGTATTTAAGCAGACCAGTTGGCTTCTAATGAATAAATAATATGTGAAATTTATCTGATGAGGATAGAAAAAATAAAATTGGAGACAGTATTAGCATAAATTAATCCTCTGCTGCATGGTAAGAAATCCTAATGCAGCAGAGATTTATTTATTTATTTTTCAATTTATATCCTGCCTTTTTCCTACAAAGGGCTCAAGACAGCTTACATCATTCTCCTCCTCCATCTTAACCCCACAACAACAACTCTGTGAGGTAGGTTGGGCTGAGAGTCTGTGACTGGCCCAAAGTCACCCAGTTGGCTCCATGGCTGAGCGGTATTTATTTATTTATTTATTTATTTTAAAGCATTTCTATGCCGCCCCCATCGCAACAAAGCCTCGGGGCGGCTCACAAAGAATACATAAAAACTTAAATAATAATAATAATAATAGTATAACAATTTAAAAGAAAAAAAGGCAGTTACCTTAGTTCCTTTCTGCATGTGTCAGTGTTATGCCAAAAACCTGAAATGGTAGCAAAATGTATTTTCTACAAGAGGAAGGAAGGATTGAAATTAAAATGAAGAAGAACCTTACATTCAGTGAAAGTGTGGCAAGCTTCTGATATCACATAAAACTGGGCCTGAGTTACATATTTGTAGTAGTGAGGGAAGCAGTTGTGAAGGTAGGAAGCTGCTTTGTCTTTGCTCGTGTGTGTGTTTTCCAGAGTGACAAGTCTCTGGTTCAACATAGTGATGTTGGTTCAAGAATATTGTTAGTGAACAAACCTAAAGCTTGCTTCTGTGATACATTAAGATCATGTAGGGTAGTATTAGGTGCTTGTGGCTCCTCCTAAACATTGCCTGAAACTTATATGCATTATAAATTTATACCTTTATAAATTATGCCTTGAAGTGGGCAATAGCCCAAGAAAGATTATGCCACGATGAATTTGTTCATCGCTTAGGTGATCCTGAACTCTTGGTTTTGCTGCAGCTGACTTAAGAGAGATACCATGTTGCAAAAACTTCTGTTTTCTTTCAGAAAGAACATACTGGCCGCCTTGTCATTGGAGACCACAAATCAACTTCTCATTTTAGAACAGGTCAGTTGAATATAATTATTGACCTGGAAAATAATTACCTACTGTATTCATCAAGTATACTGGATTTCTAAGGAGATCCACCTTTGTCACTGAATAATGACTTTTTCATGGCCAGTTTCTCATGGCAGTCTTCATAAAGCACCGGTTTAATCTGAGGTTTCTCCTACTCATAGGCTTCTCCCTGGCCACCAAACCACACAGGCTGCGTGGCGTGTTGAACAGAACCGCTATTTAGGTGCCAAGGTGGCCCAAGGCATGCATAGCTTGACATGTTATGATCCTACTAATGAGTGTCTTACTCTTTTGCTTTTGGGTAAATCCTACCATATTGCCATCAAACCGGCTTCATTGTGAGATGGACTTGTGTTCTTATATGGTTGACTTGGCATCCTAATACAGGGAGCCAGTGTTTTCTCTAGGACAGCTTTTGCAAGACTTTTCAAAACATCCTGTTCCATGGCTTAATTATGTACCCATAATTAAGTACTAGCAAATGAAGATGATTCACATGAAGTCTCCAAAAGGCCTTATGGTTCTACTTTTGAGTTGTAATTAGGTGTTTATTCATTTGCTTGTTAATATGTATGAACTTATAGGGGAAGAAGATAAGAAAATGAACGATGAGCTAGAGACTCAGTTTCAGCAAAGCATGGATAGCACCATGTCAGGAAGGAACCGACGACATTGTGGACTTGGTTTCAGTGAGGTAAGATTGTCTAAATTGAGATAGTGACATTGGAAATTGTATTTCTCAAGCAGTTTAAACCAATTATAAGATAGCAGGACAGTTTTGGCCGCTGTTTGAAGTATACCAAGCTGTTGCATAGCATGCAAGTCCATTGCTCCTACCACTGCCTACCTAATTCATGCCACTGTATTTCTGCAGCTGCTTGGACTGCAGCCTCAAAAGTCCTTCCCCTAGAATAATGACTGGGCATACAGTAGGCTAAACCCCCTCATGTGAGGCAGTTCTAGTTTAGAATTAAACTACATAGACTCCATTGCTTCTACCATGCATTTCTGTATGGCATAAAACAGGAGGCCAGTGCACCAAATCATACCCACACAATTTTCTTTAGCCTTCGGGCTGTGCCAAGTTTGAATCTTGGTGTGGTAAAAAACTGTCCATAAATATGACTGGTAGATAAAGGATAATTGTTTTCAAAGGCAGAGACATCTTGTTCTCTATTGTGCTATCGTTCTTTGGGTTTTGTTTGTATTGGGCCAGCCTGAATGTTGTGCATCTTTGTGTAGCTGTGAAGCTCCTAATGTTGGGTGAGACTGTCTTCTGCATAGAACCTGATTGCCTAATTAAACCGTTAGGCATGCTCTTTCTTCCTTAGCTGATAGCTGCCAGTAATAGAAAGTCTTGAAACTATATTTCTTAATAGCTTCGAGTAGTTTTACGGATGCTTCATATTATTTATGCACTTGCCTGGTATTACAGATGGTGTGTGTTGGAAGTATGATATTGTTTAAGATTGCATAATTAACCAATTAACTATTATTAATAGCTATTTTCCAACCTCTATACAAATCACTCAATTAATAACCATGTTTTACTTTCCAGTTGTTTTCTATAATTAGTCTCACAGCTGTTAAAAATTTGTTATTCTTTAATATTCCATCTGCATTGTTCTTTGTCAAATATTGCCAGTAAAGGGATTCCAGGACTTCCTTCAGTATTTAAACTCAATATTTTACTACTTTCTTTAAAAAAACCTCTTTCCAAAATTTCATTATATATTCATATTCCTGCCACACATGGAAATATGTATCCACTGCTCGACCACAACTCCAGTGTAAATTAGAATATTTGCTATCCATATGATTCACTTCTACTACCATTTCCATACTAGTTTATAAAATTTGTCCTTTAATTCTTACTGTCATACATTTTAATAATCTCTTATCCCACATATTTTCCCAATCTTCATTACTAATATTGCTTCTTAAATCCATTTCTCATGTTGCTTTAAGAGGGTCATATTGATCTTATGAATTATACTTACTATCCCTTTCATCTGCATATTGTCTTGTTTTTCGTTTTCCATTATAATCAAATTTAGTACGATATCTGCGTCTACCTGTTTTCTTTAACCATTCTTTAGTCCAACTTCCAGACTGGGTTACATTAAACCAAGTTATTTTTCCCCTTCAAGTGCTGCTTTTATTCATATTATTCAATTTTTCTAACCAGTCTTTTAACTTAATGATTTGTTTGTTCTTCAATATTTTCCCCAAACTTTTTCTCAAGTTTACTGGAAATCTTTCTAATTTTATAGTTGGATATAACAGCAAGATTGATGGCATAAGCATTTCCATGTACTTACTCAATTTTTTATCATATTCTTAAGGGAATAATTTTCTATCTCTTTTATAATATTTTTATTATCATGTTTAAAAAGCATTCAGCAAGAATCCTTCTATTTGATAAAATTCTAATTTTAGCCATTTTATGTTGTCTGGTTCTAATATAATGGCAGGTATACTCCTCACTTCATTTGCTACATACTATAACTTTACATTAGGAATACCTAATCCCCCTATTATTTGCAATTTATACCATCTTTTAAAATTTGTCCTTGCTTTTTTATTTATGACTTATTAATCATATCTTGCAATTCTTTCAACTCTTTATGTTATTTTAATTAGCCATATCATAAACAAAAAATAGCTTAGGTAAAATTTCAAATATTGCTGTTCTACCAAATTATGATAATCCAATCTTCCTAAATTCATTTTCTCTTTCATTTCATGTTTCAACTTATCAAATTATTCTTTTTTAGGCATTCTAAATTTGTTGTAATATTTATACCTAAATACTTAATAGTTCCCAAAACTTTCCTTCATTGCTGTTCTACCTTGTTTTAAAGCAGAAGTGACATGGAATAGACTTCTGTTGTTTAATGTTGCCCTCATCGGTTGGTTTCGGGGGGTTTAGGGCATGCCTGGAACCTCCCTGGGTAAAATACCGCTCTGTAGTATATTTTGAGATATTTGCTATATGATACATTCTGCATTTGAGGCGGAATGTATTAAGAGAAATTTACGTGAGTTTTGTATACTTCGGGCACAATCCTATGTGTATTTACTCAGAAAAATGTCCACGGTTCCTACTCTTGCTAGGGAACACTGTGAGTTATGGACCTTCTTCCTTCTAAACATGGGTGGGAAGGATTACACCCTTATTGTATTTGACTGTTTGACTGATAGTAGAACAAAAGAACAGTTCAGAAAAAGATCTTTTAAAGAATGGAAGTGATCCCTTCTCTCTGTCCACTACATTTCAATTTGAATTTTTATTTTAGTTGGAGGAGGATCAAGAAGAGCAGGAAGATACAAGAGACTCCCTGGAGCCAGAAAGCTCAAAGGACTCCGAAAGCGACGGTGGTGCTGAGCAGGAAGAGCTGCCGCCTGCTGAAAAGCACAGTAGTGCTGAAGATGCTCAGCCCAAGAAAGATGTGAAGAGCAACTATAAAATGATGTTTGTTAAATCGAGTGGTACATAACATTTCCTCCTTTAAGCAAAGTAAGCCTTATGGTTACAGTGCAAAGTATTGGACTGCTTACAGCACAGACCTTTCTATTAGGGTTTTAGAGGAAGAATAGTGTTTGCATTCCCAATACCATGAAGCTATTTTTATTAGCATGACTGTATCCATTTCGTTTTGTAAAGTATGAAAATAAAATTGGACAAAGAGTGAACTTAGTTCTCAACCCACTTCTACATTTTTCCTCTGTTTCGTTCCTTTTCCATGATGGCTGTTGAATTTTTCTTAAGCTTGTTAAATGATATATTGAAGATACTTGATGTTTTTATGTGTGGTTTTTTTAAAGCAGCATTCTCTTTGGGCTTTGAATGATGTAATTATTAAAAAGTGAGAATTCGAGCTCCTTTGTCTTGCTCATGTACGCATAGGGACAGCACTTTGGGATATGCCCTGCATTACTTTCTGTGCAATGCATCTCCATTAAAGGTTGGTGGGGGGAATCATCTTCAGACTAGGGTCCAGGTAAGGAATTGCCAGTGAAACTGTTCATGAGGGTTGTCTGTCCATTCTGTAAAAAAGTTTGGATGTTTCATTGGCAGAAAGCCCAAATGGCATAGATTGTATTCATTGGTTTTAACAGTGAAAGAAGAGTAGGTATCTAAACTTGCTTGAAAAGAAAAGCTTAATATTGTAGTACAAGTTGCTCTGGTTTTCTCTAAATTTTGTTAAGAGTGACCTAGCAGTTACCTTTAAGGAACAATTTGGTTATTGGGTATAAATAATTGACTTAAGTAGGATTTATCCAAATGGTGCCTTTTCAATAATGCATAACAAAGTGTGCTGTTCACATCTTTATATATCAGTTAAATGGCATGGAGGGATTCTTCCTTGGTATTCTGGCCCATTTTTGCCTCCTGCTTTTATGGCGGTGATTTTTCCTTGGAAAACAGTTTGCAAGAGGGCCTGCAACTAGGGTTGCACGCTGCTTATTGCTTCTTTCCAGCGCCTGGTAGACATTTCCTTCCGGTGTTCTGCAGGAAAAACTGATGGGGTCGTGCTGAGACGTAGCAGCTGTTTGATTTTTATTCCCACTGCCCCATGTCAAAAGTTAAATCAGTTGCATTCTGCAAAACATCTGCAGTGAAGGGAGCTCTATTAGACAAAAAAGGGTGCCTATATTCAGATCAATACTTCCTATCCAGTTCATTCTCTTATTCCCTGCAACAAGTTCAGTAAAGAATGTCTGAGACCCAGACCTGCATTAATATCTGTTTCAGATTGGACTTGTGTATAGTGTTGATTCAGTACTCATACACAAGCAACAGGGCCCCTGTTTTGTGGACCTCACTGTCCACTGAGGTGCATATGGCTTCTTATCTACACAGTTTAAAGCAAATTTAATTTGAATTGCCTTTTCTTGAATATTTCAATTACTGCGGGTCTAAAACTGAGATATTTGGAGTGTTTGGATTTTTCTACTGTATTTTCTAGGTATTTACATTTGCCTAGTCTGTATTTTAGAAATAGTATTGGTAATGATGTTCAACAACAGTCTGCCGATTTTAAACTTCATTTTTTTATTTTTATGATCCAATTGCCTTTCTAATGGCCATGCCTCAACAGTGTTGCAAATAAATAACTATATACATAGTTAAGACTTCAGATAACCATAGACCCAACAACAGGCAACGGCTTATGTAGGAGAGGCATCCCTGAGAACAAGCAATGTGTTAAATTCAGAATTTGCCGTCTGTAGGTAGAAGGGCTCAGCTTATGGGAGATCCCTTCCCAGTACAGCTTCTCATCTCATCCAGCAAGGTCTCTTAACTCTGGAATATTTTTGGGTTTCTGAAAGGACTGCGGAGGGGAGGGAGGATCGCTTCTGTCACTGTCATGCATATCTGGATCTAACCCAATGAATAAAAATGTCCTGAGTGTGAAAAACCTAAAATATTTCAACATCAAATCTATACAAAAAGAATTCAAAGGGAATGGACGAAAATATATGAAAAAATCAAATACTGAACAACGCCAAATCATCATGAGATCTCTTATTTAAAATACAAAGCAAAGTAAGTCCCTCTGAAATTGGATATATTTTAATGTATATTCACTTTTGAAACATTGTAGTGTTTTACCCTACTCTACATATTGCTTCTTATCACTACTCATCTGCATGAAATGTTGCGTTTACTCAACAAAATAAGCCAGTTAAATTTGGCTAACACAATTATTATTATTATTATTAGAACATTTCTAAAACTATCCATCCTTGTTATGGTTGCTGTGTCATGTGGAGAGCCTGCTCCATCAAGAGTGGCTTATTTTTTCACCCTAGCACTTGCAGTGGGTTGTTGTGCTGTCCAAACTCAGAGGACACAACCCACTGTGGGCAAACCCACCAGCCGGCAAGCTTGGCAAAACCCCGTTTTTGCCCTTGACAAGTGGTCACTGGGTGAGCTCCACTGACGGCAGCCACAAGGGTCCCCAGGCCGTCCTTGGGAGTTGCTGGCAAAAGCTTTCCCTTCTTCATGGTGCTATGGAACAACCATCCTTGCTGGCAGCTTGAGAGTAAACCCTCAGCCACTGCCAGGGATGTCCAGGATTTGCTTTTCCTTGGCAAAGAACTGTGGGCAAATGTGGAGCACTTCCAAAACAACCAACCCACTGTGGCTTCTTAGGTGGGTGGCTTGTCATGTGTACTTGAGCACTATCTTGCCAGTCTTCCCACTGTTTCCTGTCTATCTCGCAGGGGTTGTATTAGCGTAGGGCAGTCCTTCCTTGCCTGGCGCCTTCCAAGTACGTTAGACGATATTTGCCAGTGTTTCTGTCTTGGCCTGATGAGAGCTGAAGTCTAGAATGTCTCAAGGGTACTGGATTGTGAAGAGGAGTAGAACAACCAGAGCTGCAATCTTAAACGTTTGCAGTTTAAGTCTCATTGAGGCTGTAAATCTGAGTAAACATGCACAGGATTACATGGTAAAAGTATTGAAGAAGTGTGCTCCTCTTTAGATAAATGGTTTTAGCAAGGCTAAATCTGTAGAGTATGGCCCTGCGCTGGTTGCCAGTTAGCTACTGAGCTGTGTTCAAGGTTTATAAGGCCATAAATAGCTCAAGACCTGGCTATCTGAGACTTTCTCCCCAGTAGGTCCCCTTAGCTTGAGACACATTTGTGTCCAGGTGTTTGATGACTCCTGATCATTCCTATCTATTACTGGTTGTTTTAATTGTCTTGGTGGCATGAAGGAGACCGCAAAGAGTGGTTTATGCTGCTTTCTCTGGAAGGTAGGAATCACATTCTTCCTTTAGAGGATATAGAGTTTCTCAGCCTGTGTCTGGTTTTCTTTTTCTACTGTCTAAGGTCTTTGTTTTATTGCCTGGTTTTATAGTATTTAATCCTTTTTTAATCTTGTGAACTGCTCTAGCATTTTTATAAAAAAGAAAAAAAAAATAGAAATTATCTTGAATATCTCAATGTAGTGTACCATAAATAAATACACATTTCTTGCCACCTTCAGATGCCCTCATGAGATTATCCTACTTTATTCTTAGAAGGTTGTGGGGATTCCAAGGCTAGTGAAAGCCTACCCCCCTGAGCTTGTGTCCAAGCAGCTGATTCATCTTTGTGCTATGGAGCCAGCTCATGTGTGAGCAGAAGCCTTAGTATCTCTAGTGCTATGGCCTGATCTAGCTGCCTGCTTCAGTGGAAATGTGATGTGTACGATGTCAGAAATGATCAGTCTCTTTCCATGGGCTGAAATCCTTCTCTCAGTCTAATGTGTTGCAGGGTGGCATTCTTCATAGATTGCCTTCTTTGGCTTGGCTCAGTCCTCCTGCTCCTGCTCCAGCTTCCAACAGCCACTCCACTGGCCATTTTCTCTCTCCAGTCTGTATTATGTTATCCTAAAACAGCTTTCTGTCAGTGCAAGGTTCTGCTGAAGTCCTCGGCTACATTTTTGTAACACTTCAAATAAATCTCTCTGAGTGCAAGATCAGAGGTATGCTGTGAACTGGACAGTGAATATATTGCTTTTATTAATACATCCTCATTAGAGTGGGAATACAGCTTTGACTAAAGTATCTTATTGCCTAGTTCCTAAGTAAGAATATACTTGCTTGGACTGTGTACAATTATAGTCACCACAGCTCAAAAGGATACTGCAGAGCTAGAAAAGAGCAATTCCCCAAAGATGAAAGGTTACAGCGATTGTGTCTCTGTCACAGAAATAAATGGAAAAGCAGAGCTGTATCGAATCACCCAAGTTGTGCAGAAAGTGGATAGGAAGATGTTTTCCTCCCTTAAAGGCTTGTTTAATGAATGGTGAGTTATCCAGGATAAAAGAAAGTACTTCATGGAACCCATACTGCTTCCACAAATTCTATTAATCCTATGAAATACAATGACAACCACCAATTTGGGTGGCTTTAAAAGGGGATTAGGATAAGTCTGTCACTGTCTACTAATACCTAAGTATTGCCTCCAGTGGTGGAGACGTTATGCTTCTGAATACCAGTTGCTGGGGAACAATAAGCAGATGTTGTTTTTGTGTTTGGCTACAAAACAAAATGTGGGACTTGAGAGGTCTGGTCTGTCATGGCTTTGCTTATGTTCTTATAGATGTACTGCTTCAGGTGCAGGCATGCATATGGCTAACTGATCCTCTGTGCAAAAGGAAGCCCCTCTTCTTAGAAAACCAGCGGTTTTCATGATGGACAGTTCTTTATCCTGCCATGCTAGTTTTCTATGTTCAGGGTAGGGATTTTTTGTCTAGAGGACATTCAGTCAAGTGCTTTTTCCTTAGCCAGCCAACTGTAGTATGAAGTGGCACAACCCAGACATAGGTTTCTCGACATCCTCACAAAAAAAAAAAAAAAAAAAAAAAAACAAGCCCAGCAAAGGGGGGGGGGGGGAGCTTCCAATAGCCAAGGGAAAAGATATTCTCCCACATTTCACTGTGAAAAACACTCTCTGTGGCCCGAAAGGAAGGTTCTTTCAAGGTGCTCCAACTTCATACATTTCCTAAGAAAGGAGTCTCAAAGTTTATTTCAGAAAGCACAATTTTTAGGGCAGCATCAAAGGTGCAGGTCCTTCTGAGGCGATGGTTGGGGAATTCACATCAAAGATTGCATGCACATGTTAGTTCTCATGTCAGGGAGGACTGCTCATGGAATTCTCTGGTGAATTTGCTACAGTCCCCAGAAGAGATTAAATTATGCACAGACGCTGCCTCTATAAAAAGTAGTAGACAAAGAGAATGTCACTGTTAGGTTTCATAATCAAAGCTTGGCATCATGATTTGCTTTGAGTCCTTATGAACTGTCAGGAGAAAGTGAAGTAAGAACCAAGTGCTCAGGAAATGGGAAGACCGGGTGGTGTATTTGGTTTGAAAATGCAATCTCCCTTTTTAAAAATAAAACTTTCACCTGAATCTTCAAGTCTTTGCACAGGGCACTGAAGAGGATGTAGTTCAGTTCCTTATCATACAGCTGTTGGCCCATGTTGAAAACATACTCAAGATATGAATATGAAATACAGTTAGAAAATGCATTTTAAACTTAATTATATGTTCACAAGCAAAGCAGAATGTTGTTATTCATTTCAAGGCATATCCTGTGTAAAAAATTAGGGAATTAAGGACAAGGCAGAATAATCTGTTGTCTTTCTGTGATGAATAACAATATAGTGAAGCTGTTTTCAAAGTAATATTAATTTTCTTTATCATTTATTCACTTTTCAGTTTAGGCATCTATATCCACCTTGCAATAACTTTTTTGAAAGATGATTACCTAAATATTATATTTACATCCTGCCATTCTGGATGCAAATCTTTCTCTGGATGCTTACAAGTCACAGTGCATAACTGCAATCAAGATACAGCAGTGCAAGTACATGTGAAGCAATGTTGGCTGTTCCTGTTCAGGTCTCTCATTGATCAGCCACTTCTCCTTTCCTGCCCCTCCCCTTCGTCCACCAACTTCCCAGTGACCACAGTTGGCCCTCACTGAACTATTTCCACCACCGCCATCCCATTTAAGCTTGGGTTGGGCAATTTTGGATAGGCACCTGGGAAGTAAGTATGCTAGTAGTGGACACAATTGACTGTTGCTGCCACATAGTTCTATTCCTCCCCTTCAGTCCCCCCATGACTAATCGTTTCCATCCCTTCCCAACAAGCAGTTAGCTAGCATTCAGTTGGCACCTTTAGTCTCTTTTGGGCTGTTTGTCTTCCTATTTTTTAATACTTTTGTGGAGCTCTTCCATGCCTCTTGATAATCCCTTGTGTATTGGTAGCACAAGGGCTGGTGTTGGGAACAGAGCACCTTGAGAAAGCAGTTTGTCCAGCTCCTTCAAAGCTGGCCATACCTGTGTGTGACTCTTATGCTGAACACTGGAAATACAGGGAATTAAACTATCAGAAATCTATATGCTTTTGTTGCTTCCATGGCCAGTTTGTGGCCCAATGGAATGAAAGTTCAACAAGAGAAAGACTTCTTCCAATATAAACCAAAATGTTGCAGTATTTGTAAAATTTATAAGCTAACCCTTAAGGAAGTAAATATGGGGTGGTGCAGCAAAATGGGAAATTTTGGAACTAAGAGTTGGCATCTCCAGGGCATCGGCAATTTAGAACCAGTGCAATCTCATTTAGGATCCCTTGCTATTAGATATAATGGAGCAGTGAAGTGGAATCCCACCTACATTGTATGAAGACTATGGTAGGCAAGGAAAGCAACAGTCCTGCATCCATAAAGTTTTTAAATGCATGAAATATCAGATTTGATTTTGTTAGAAACAGTGAGCTGTTACCTATACAAATTTCTTACAGTCAACTGTGTATGTCCATAATCTTCTGCATGCTACAAAGGTAGGAATTACTCCCAAGTAAGTGTATATAGGATTGCATTTTCCTTTTAAAATATTACCCACATGTCTTTCCATTTCTGTATTCCTGATTTTTGTCTCAGATACAATGAAACATTTCGCTCTTGTTCAATGAAACTGCTAAAACTGGAGTGAAACAGTTTCAGGATTTTACAGAATGCAAGTGTGTCATTACTTCTTCCAGAAAAATCAGAAATTAGAAATCAGAAACTGATTTCAAACTCAGTGCCTTGGTTTGTGCTTTCTTGAGATTTAGTGCAGTCCACTGGTTCACTGCACATTGTGTATGTTTTCCATCACAAATGTAGAATCTTTTGTTAGAGAAAAATCCTGGCTAAACATACCTCAGATCCTTTTGCTATAGTAGATACTATCACAATGTGAATTGATTGGGGTTATACTTTTCAGACAGCTTTCTCAACTCCGTAATTCTAAAGCTCCATGCTAATATAGTACAGTGTAGTACAAAGTTCTTTCAAAGTATTATTTGACATTTTTATTTATTCCAAAGGGCGAAAGGTTTCTTCCACTTCTCTCTAGTATCATACATCTGCAACACCTTTATTTCTTCTCCTCAGGCTTACCTGTAGTTTAAAACATTCAAAGTGTGGCTTTGGTACAGAATACCTCAACAGGCTATATTAAAAATGCCCTTTAAAAATTCCAGCGCTTTGAACTAAAAGAAATATCTCAAGAAGTTTTCATGGAAAGTTCATCTCAGTTGGTTCAATTCAGCTATACTTAGATGCACCTTTTCAAATAATAGAAAAAAGTGTAAAGAGGTCAGACCCAATCAATACACTTGTTCAAACAGAATTCCAGGCACTGTGATGTATGTACATTTTGTGCTCTTCCTTTGTACTGTTCACTATGAAGAAAGGTTGCTTTTGCTAGTAGGCAATAAAAGTCTTAGCCTTTTGAATGCAGCTAACCAACCAATAGCAAGTTTTATCAGGTGAAAACATGCCACAATTTTTCCATGCCTTCTCTGCACTTTCTATAACTATGTAACACACAGTGTTAGGAAATACTTTAAAATACAGGAAGACAAGCAGAAATCAAGGGGGTTGGAGCCTCAAAAGCATGCTTTGTTGATCCCAGAAATGTGTGTCTTAGTTGCGCTCACGCTCAACTGTGCCAAAAATTTGAGACAGAAGATCTATCCCTTTCTGTGACATACATATAACACACACGGGTTTCTGGAAAAAGTCAAAGTGATGAATGTCAAGTGTGGATGAAGCTTACATGCTAGCTGCCAGTATGTCTATTTCGTTTGAGCCCTGTATGTATAGTACATTTCACTTCTTTTTCAGTACAGATGTACATGCTAGACAGAGCAGATAGCCTACCTATCATCAATGTGAGTAAAGCCACAAATTGTATAGTCCCTGGTTGTACATGGCATCTGAGTTTGCACAAGCACAAAAAGTGAGACAAGTGCACTTCATAATTGATAGAATTATTAAGCAACAATATTAACTAACAATGTTAAGTAACAGTGCACTTTAGTCTGAACTCAAGCTACTGTGACTAGATACATGGATAGAAGTACTGGTTATATATTTGGAGACTTGCCGTGGTTAATGAACAAGCTGCAGATTTAGAAATTAGGTAGCAGAGGCAGTGAACATGTACCAGAAAACTTTTGAACTGGAAACTCTTCTGGGGATGGGTTGGGGTTCAACAGCAAAAGAATCTGGAAAGCTCCTGCCTGAAACCCTTGTGAAGCATTGCTGCTGGTCAGTGGTTGACAACACTAAGCTAGACAGACCAAAGGTTTGATTTAGTGTAAGGCAACTTCCCATAGAGCCCTCCCAAAAGTGTGCGAGAAATGTTACTTAAAATGTTTGGTATGTTCTGCAGAATTCTGTGTACCAGCTCTCTTACCACAGGCTGACTTGAGCTCTTCATAACAATATCAAATAGTCATCAGAATGGCTGTGATAGTCCAGACCACCTTGAAGATGGTACGTTTGGGATTGCACTTTTTAAAAAAGCAGCTCCTTATCCCTGATGGATTGTAGCAATTGTTGGTTTGTTACAAATGCCTCATGCTTGGCAATGTACCTGAGAGGATGGTGGTTGAATATTATTGGATGAGACTGAGCGCAAACCCGGAAAAGAATGAAGAATTGGCAAACAATGGTTGAAAATCCAAAGGCAGATACAGTATTATGTTAATAGTTTAATATATACATGTACATTATCCCCAAACTGTTACATTTTATGTACATTAATGCTTTCTTGCAAAATATTTTTTCAGCATTTTAATAAAGGCAAAAAATAAAATAATTTCATTTTGGCAAAAAGTTACAGACTTGACACTGGCAGTATTCAGTTAGTTAAAAATAGATGGCATTTTCTAAATACATTTCTCAAGCATAGCTTCCAAGTATAGTCAAAATAGAGTAAGAAGTTTTATTTAATAATTTTAAATTCACTTGCAGTTACTTGTGATGAGATTCAAAAGTTAGGTGGAGACAGTATTTTTTAATTAAATAACTTACTGGAAGGATAAAAACACATAACTGAGCTTTTCCTTTTATGAAACTTCAACTGCTCTAGTAGATATCTTTAAATCCATTTGTTGACCACCCCTAAAAAAGGGATATTGGAAAGCAGGTTTGCATTAAGAGTAGATTTGTTACCACTTCAAGACATATATATCACAAAGGTGAATCACAGATGATTTTTTTTTCTTACAAAGAGAGAATTTCCATGTAAGGAAAAAAATTATACTGTCACTTGTGAAATGTGGTGCATTTTACCTCAAGAACACAGGCTGAGCAGACAAGTGGAAATGTACAAAAACTACAGTACTTCCTTAACACAGACCCACCGTTAGTCAGAGGACAAACTGAGACTGCACTATGTTTACTGTATTATGAATACTGTATTATGTACTATGTGTATTTCTGAAAAAAATAACATTCCCCACCTATTCCTGACATCTGAATTTGTTACACCTGTTCTGCCTATTCCTTTCTAGTCTGAAGCAGAATTGCATATAATTAAAGCCTCAATGCTCCCCAAAAGACAGTCCAATAAAATGATAAAATGTATGGGCTACAGCCAAGGGAGCTCCTGTCGGCCTACCTAGACAAGACTTTTGTGGTTCTAGAGGACTTTGTTCCTTTAATGGCATTCTTTCCCCAAAGGAGCATCACAAGCAGATTTTGAAATTCTTCCAAAATCTCAACATTAGCTTGTTGTGCAGTGCAGGGGACTACAGTTCAGAAACAATCCCAAAGCAACACAGGTCAAGGGTGTGCAGTTCTCCAGAGTTTGACCGTTACCTTCAGTTGTTCTGCAGCATATATTTTGGAAAGCCAACATGGCAAGGACATCTTGAATTCAGTTTTTCATACTTGGTCCTGGTTTGGATGACCTAACAGCCTACTTTGGGTTAATTTACCTTCAGGGTGCTATGGTATATGCTGGCTTAATTTAATAATATGAAGCCATAACAATGCTTACTGTGGCTTGATATATAATATAAACCTGGTTACTGGGGTTTATTTGAAGGTTAAGCAACCTTTACTGAAGCCATAGTCTGTTTTAGACTAATTGGATGGTTGTTTAACTGTTAAATAACCACCACTGCTTGGGTTCAGGCAACACAAATCAACTGGAACCCCCAACCAGGGCTTGCATATTTAAAATACTGACCAACATGTGCTGCAGCTCCTGCCAGGTAAATCAAGCCACAGTGGGCTGTTGTGCCATGCAAGCTGGCCCACTAAATCTATATAGTGCATTCCTATTCTATGCTGCAAGAGCTCATTAACATTTAATAATACCAATAATGGCCAAGATCAAAAGGAACTTCACAAGCATAAGGCCTTCCCCAATCTTTTCAGTGAGAAGGCAAAATTCTGTATCTCTCATTGTCCATATCAAACATTCTATTCTTAAAGGAGGGATTGGGAAGTTCCTGTACTTGTAGGCTTTTGTATAATAGCTCCAAATGGTAGGAACTAACTGCCTATTTACATGTTACATTTCCCACAACCCGGACGCACAACAGCCTTTACATGTAAAGCGTTCAGACCTCGGACAGCTTACCACGTGGATATCTGCCATTAGTTCATATTGCCGCTGGCTATTCCTAGTGGCAGCTGGGGATGGCATGGAGGTTATCCTCACATGGCAAAGCTATTTAAAGTGGCCTCTGTGTGCACAGTGTAAAGCATAGACAGGTCCTAAGGCAACAGTTTATACCAGCCTTCCACATCTTAAGTGTCCTTCAGGTAATGTGAACTACAAACCCCATCATGCCTTACTATTGGCCATGCTGACTGGTCTTGACAAGGGTTGTAGTCCAAAACATCTAGAGGGCATCAGAGTGGGAAAATCTGGCTTATACCATCAGTTTGACCAGAATAGTCTAAATAGTCCCACATCCCATCATATTTTCTATATAAAAGGAGTGTACAACAGTGGAATGCGGCAATAAATTTCACACTGTATTGCAAGTATGTCTGAATTCATTTTTGAATCCACCAAGCAAAACATTGGATATCAGCAAGCCACACACTTTAGTATTCACACATATTTTCAAGTTAAAAATCATCAGCGATTCATCAGTTGTTTCTTTTCATTAGCCAGTCCTTTGCCCAAGACTCAAGAAATGATACCATGCTTGAATTCATATTACACTCAGGGCACTAGCTGAATTAATATACTAAATTATAAATACCTGACAGTAAATAATGTTTGCTTTGCTGCAGCTGAAAACACTGATTATAAAGAATATAGATAAAATTCACTAGTAAAATGATACAATTGATTAACAGTTGTATTGCTCATTGCATATGGTTCAATTTAAAAGGGATGATCTACCTTGTGTAAAGTACCTACATGGAGCGGATTCAACTGAGATCAATGTCCTTTCTCTTTCTCCTCTTCAGTGTGCACATTGGTCATGAAGCGGTCCAAGAGGCCATTTCAGGGAGAAGGAGATCTTGTGCATACCTCCTGCCCTGCCTGCTCTGCATGATACGTGCTAGTCAAACTTAGGGCTTGCATAACTCAGAGGCAGGAGGGAAGGAAAGGTGGAGAGAAGAGAGATGTGCCACACTTCTCAATCCACAGAATGGCCTGCTGTTTCCATGTGCTATGTTGGTGCTCTGATGTGGAATATGGAAAAAGAGAAAGAATCAAGGTTTTATTTGCCTCCGTGGAAATGCTTTGTGATACATGGGCTCTATATCTGTGATGGGATAGGGACTGGATTGTTCCATAAGCATTTCATTGAGCAGACCCTAAGTTTAATTTTTTTAAAAGAAATAACTGTACAGTTCTTAAGTTATGTATTAACAGGATAGGGGCTTACAGCTATTGCCAATGCTAGAAAATTATAAAAATGATTAAAAGTGGTGCATCCTTTGAAAGTTTTGTATTTGCTTTCGGTGTTTGCATGAGATTCCAGAATCTCTGAAATTTTGACTACTTTAATAAAATACCACCTGATTGTGTTAATCAGTGGTCACAAAGGCATCATCAATTCTGAAAAAATAGAAATTTACTCCTGCCTAAATGCTACAGTGTGCTTCCAAAAGATGTTTGTTTTTAAAAACAAAGGCAGCCCCCTGTCCTTATAGGATATATCTGGTCTTTTAAATGACACAGCCCTTATTTTGTGTTGTTTTTTAAAAAAGAAATCTAATATACATTCTGTTGCTAAAAATACCCACTGGCTTTCAATCCAGCACATTACACCCTTAAAACTTATTAATATCAACACGGCTTAAATGCATTTGACTGTGTGGTAGATTGTGGCCAATGCCAGTATTTACATAGTATATTCAAAGTGCTGTTTGTATAAAAAAGACAGACAGGTAAATGACATTGTTCTCTATTTTTGTAAAGAAACTGTCTATGAAGTTATTTCATTTGCAACTGTAAAGTGTGTTCAGATAAGAATTAAGCCCAAACGACGGATAACACAGCGAACTGTCTTCCTCCTTGCTTCAATTTGCTCATCAGATGCTTGTTACTTGTGTATATCAGGTATCAGTGTTCAGTTACTGCTTTGGCTAATATAAAGAAAAATATAATGTAGTTAGATATTGTTTAGACATTGTTAATATACGCATTCAAGATGGCATGAACTGTTCAATTGCTTTTAAGAGGATAATAATGCAGGAGATTGGAAACTGCTGGTGGAAGGGGCTTTCACATCCTCTCCGTTCCTTAGCACCCCCATGCACCATCCACATCTGTTCCAGATGGTCCCCTAAACTACCAGCAGTGCCCTTCCCTTCCATGGGTAGAATGAAGGATCTGGATCTCACCCAGGGCAAGAACATATTTAAAAGTGCTTGACTCACAATCCTTAGGTAAAGTATCTTTTATAGGCCTTATAATATGCCTTGAAATTACCTTTTCCTTCAACTCTTTTTGGAAAACACATTAGAAATTCAGAGAGGCTGCATACTAGCATTTTTAACGGAGAAAAAAAAATCATTATGGGGATTTTTATCTTGGAGTTAATAATACTCCTTTCTGGACTAGCTGGAGACATAAGGAAGTGCTGCAAAGGTGAGGACACTGAGGCCCATCATTTCAGCATTTAAAAGCAAAACATTATACTGCCAAGGTGTGCTTACTCTGTGTGCCCTTTTCCTCCATTTTGATGCTTCTGACCCTTCTGCCTCTTCCTATTTTTCTCCCCGAGTCATTCCCAAGTGTGCTCAAATTAGCTTACATGCAACTTTGTCTTGCCAGTTCCCTTCTATCTTACCCAGCCCATTTCTCTGCCCCTTTTGACAGCTGAAACATGTAAGGATATTTACCGCACAATAATGCATGTATCAGTAGGTGGAAATGCACTATTGCAAAAGAATGGCAAAAAAGAATTTTAAAAAATTGCAGGTTTGTGTGTACTCCTAAAGCACTAAAAATAACACAAAAGGTGGCAAATGTGATGGTCCCTCAGAAGCGCTGTTTGGGAATCATGGAGGGGCAGTCACTGGCAAGGGAGAATGAAGACACTGGCAAGATCAGGAAGACTGACATCAGCTTTTTGGCAGTGTTGGTAACTTTGTAAGATCCCAACAATGTATAATAAAATACAGGAAGACAAGCAGAAATAAAGGGGGTTGGAGCTTCAAAAGCATGCTTTCTTGATCTCAGAAATATGTGCCTTAGGGCCATGAAGACAGGACAACCCACCACAGGTATGAACAATAAACCATGGATTCTCAGGGAAGCACTTTTGCAAAAATTAAGCCACCCTGCAGAGAATGTGGCAGATTTGGGCAACCTGACCACCAACCATGGCTGGCTGCCCATAGGAGGTTGTCCTCTCATGAGAACCCCCTTGTAGTGACTTTTCCTACACGAAATAATCAGGCAATTCCAATTCTACAGTGAGGCTTCTGGACAGAGTTCTCTGTATCTGAGAGCAAAGAAAAAGGATATTATTAAAGAAATCAAAAATTGTTATAGCTAATTTTCAATCATACTGAATAATAATTATGCCATTAGAATCCCTAGTTTATGTTCAGAAGAGGCTTTTCTTTGGGTTCTTTTGCAAGGGAACTCACTGGATAGAAACTAGGTCGCAGGCCTTCTCTGCTGGCAGCATCTGCAGAAAGTCTTCCAAACTGAAGCTCAACCGATGCCAAGGCTGCTAAGCCTTTTGGTGCCAGGTTAAAACATACCTATTTGCCTGGGCATTTTTAATGCATTGTACTGGTCACCTTACCTGCAAGCTTACCTTGCAGTTTTATGTTTTTGTTTTTCTTATGAGGTTGTTTTATGATTTTAATGCATTATACTGTGATATGTTTTGATTTTTATGCTTCTTTTATACATGAACAATGGGTTAAATAAATAACATTGAAATTATTTTTAAAAATCAGGCATCAAACAAAGGGGCAATGTCTTAGCCTATCAAATTCTCATGTTGGATAGAGTAATCTAAGGAAAATGTCACAGTGATGGGGAGATAAATCCTATGGCCTCTAGACAGTGTCTAGACAACCAAAGAATTGTTCAAATTACCAGGTTCAAGGCTGCAAAACAGCTCTAACCGTGGATTCACCCACTTCCTATGCTGTCCCAGCTAGCATGGAAAAAGGCGTGTCACCTGCTCATCTGGGACTGTAAGAACAACTTCAGGTAGAAGGAAGAGGAGACGGGCTCCCGAGGCATGACACCGTGGCCTTCCTCCTCCTCTGAAGTAGTGGATGGCCTGAACTGGCTTTCTAGCTCCTTGGTAAAAAGCCTGCTTCCATGTCCTCACAGGCTGCCTGTGAGCCTCTTTTCAGAGGGCTACAGGAATCCCTTTGGCAGCACATCCTTACTGTATTGACTATTTATGATTGCCATCTCAAAGGCAGGCCTATTTTATTTTGTAGAAACTGTTTAAAAAGTAACTATTTGGAGAACAGGGATGGTGATTTAGTGGCCATGTGCTACGTTTGAGTGCGATTGTATTTTTAGCCAATCTGTTAAGGCTGATAACAACAAGCATCAAAATCAAAACCAAAGTACTTCTGGCGTAAGGTGTCTAGATTTACTTTTCATTCTTATTAACATGCAGAAGTTAGACATTCACAATTAGACCCCAGCAAAGAAAACACCCATTAAAATTATAAGCTGTGATCTTGTAGGTGGAATCAAAGAGCAGGCATATGTTAAGGCCTAGGTGTACCACAGCAGAGAAGAGCAAAGGCAGAAAGTGCAGCAGTTTTCCCGCTCATTGAATAATTATGACTGCCATAACTGTGGCAGAAAAACATTGTTCAATTTATGACAAACACTGCCCATATGGAAATTTTTTGATAGTAGTAGGATCAAAGAATCAATAAAAATACAGCCAATTTTTAATCGGCTCACACCAAAAGCCATAATTTTGTAAAGAAATACTGAGTTTTTTGTATCTCTGCTCTGGCCCTGTAGTATGTAGCCCAATGGTAGTATGCATTGGGCTATGCTTTAAATAGTTCAATTTTTTCCGTTTACATAAGAAGGGATCATCTGTGTCATTTGGTGCATTACACTCTACATTGTTCTGAGTAGGCTACTGATAAAGAGCCATCTCTAAACGTTAAACTTTCACTATCACAGTAACTGGACAATATAAAATAGCCTGCCACAAACACTCAGCAACTGCTGGACATTTCCACAAGTTCTCATAAGCATTTTATTTTTCTTTCTTGTAGAAGATAAGAATTTTTTAGATCACTAAAGTTTGCATGCACTAATGAGGAATAAATTCACACACATATATAGTCAGCTTCCCACAATATTAACACATACAATTAAGAGCAAAATAGGCAGCCAAGAGCAGTTAGTTCTTACTTTCAAGGTGTTTAGACAAATGTGTAGTGAATTCCATTGCTTAAGGGGAGTGGCTGAGGTACAGAAGGTGAGGGTGCTTTAGATGAATAGGTCAATTGCGGAGCTAGAAGGGATCACACAAAGGAATTAGGCACCATGATCTCTCTCTCTCTCTCTCTCCCCGTCACACATAGACATAAAGATACATGGATGGTCTTGGCTAAATGTCCAGTCCCTGGTGAACCTAACTATTTTTAGTACTGTATGCCTTTGCGCACTATACAAATTCTGTGCTAGTGTCAGTCAAATGTTGTCCACGGAAAGCTAGGTCTGACAATAACCTTAGAAAGCCCACAAGAGTTGTTAAGGCACACAGCACATTCCACTATTGGGTTCCTTTGCCTGGCTCCATTCATTTGAAGCAAAAGCATATACACAAAAGCATTACTAAGAAAAAGCCTCACTTTCATCTCCTGCCATGACAACTCTGCAACGTTCTTTCCTGAATGGGGCATCAAAGTCTGAACCTGAATATCTTCCTGAAGTGCTTCTCTTCTTTTATTAAATGACTTTTATTATGATAAAGTAGTAGAAACTGGTCAGTTGGTCAGTATGTACTGTTATTACTAAATTAAAACTAGACATCATATCTTTGTGAGTGAGATTTTGTGCTGAGATTCAACACTGTTGCTATCTCTTTTCAGGAAGCAAAATATGCAGTCTCTTTCTAATGAGCTTTCCCATGTTCATTATCAGGAGAAAGCCTGCACAGTGGTGGCCCCTCACTCCTGTTATCAGTTTTCACTGCACTGGGGTGCCATGCATCAGCCTGCTTCTTTTCAGGCTCTGAACACATGTTTGTTTTTACTGGCCTTTTCGTAAGTTCCTGTACTGCTAGTTCTAGGTAACTTCTGGCATTATTCATTTATTTTAAAACAGCAACACTATTTCTTTTGAACTTTTAATGAATGTGCAATGATTTCATTTTATTGTATTTATTTTGCCTAAAAATAAATGTAAAGAAATATATTCTAGTTGGTAGGCAACACTAGCCCTGCTATATGAACTGAAAACACTGTGCTTTATTAGTAATGCACCAAAGCATTTAGGTATAAAGGAGGTATATTTTAGCATTATCATCATCTGTTGTTTCTGAATCATACTGGCAGTCTCACATAGAATGTGCAAATATGAAAGTTTTGATTGCACCACATTAAGCTCCAGGGAGAAAATCACCACTAAAAATTCAAGACTGATTTGCAAAGTCAAAGCCATTTTAGATCTTGGGATAGCACTTCAAAACATTCAAGTTTATTTTTATGAGTTTTCCAGATTTTTGTCTTAACATCCTGCATATGCAAACAGAAAAAAAACAGATGGGAAGATGTAGAACAACAGATGATGGCAACACAGAGATTTGCAGGGAATGGGAAACACAAATGGAATTCAACTGCTCAAGTAACAAGCTGCCCACCACAATCTGAAGATTTTGGAGGCTGCACCATTGCATGTATGTATAGAGAGAGTGCCACTGTACAAACCCAACAACTGCCTTCAGCTTAGCAGTATACCTCGTGACTTTGATATATTGCTGATCTTCCCCTTTCTTATCCATATTGCTATAGTAAATTTCTGATCGATTGCAAACTGTGGCCCTGAATACCTTAATATTCACATGTTCATCCTACATTTTAGACACATTGCTCATTAAAACTTTATATGATGGGAACAATCCCAGGCCCCTGCTTTAGCTGTACCAGCAATTCCTCCATGGCATGTGATAATCCTTCCCCCACTCATGGAGCTTTCCTAGGTGAGGCTATTAATAGCTCTGGTTTTGGTTTTGTTAGATAGAGACCCCCAGTCCTATAAAAAGAGCTCTTCCTTTACTGCTTTTCCACTACATGACCTCTAGTTGGATCTGTGCTATACTGGAATACCACTAATGCACTAGCAGAAAGACTGACATTTATTTCCTCACTGGGATTTAATACTTCACTTCCCCATTCTAATGAAGTACTGAAGTACTGGGAAAGTACCATGAAAAACTGGAGGATCATGTCTTCTAAAGAGCCCATAAAGAAAAATGAAAAGCCCATGTGATGCTCCAGCTGGTGATGGCATTACCCCCAACACTGATTGCATTTTATGGAGGTGAGCGCATGCTGCAAATCCAGTGATTTGTATTGACAATGGAATGCATTCAAATAGAAATAGCTTCTATACTCTTATGGTTCCTATGCTGCGGTGGTATGCATAGCACTCTGGAAGGAATACAGAAGCTTAACGGCCTGCAGAAATTGGATTAAGAGAACATATTGTCACAACTATTGCTTTATAAATAACTGAACAATACCTGCCACCTCCTTGCTCCGCTGAGAGGCTTCAGAAGCCAATGCGTATGATATGGTAATGATGCGTTCTTGCTCCTGTAACTGTGAATCTAAATCAGCAGAGCTGTTTTTGTCCTGAGCTGGAGTCTGTAGATTGTGCATACTAGAGCAAAAATGACAACACCAACAGCGACATTAACACACACAAAGGCATCTTCTTCACTGATATTTTTTATCGTTGAGAATGGAAAAGACTTAAGGATCATGCTGCAATTATGAAGCTGGGAATTAAACAGTAAGCCTTTTGATTATGTTTAAACTTTCATTGGGGGCTTAACTCCAAGATGATAAAAAATACCATTAGGGCTAGGAAAGAACCATGATCTCCAATATTTTGCTAGAAGAACAAGCATCTGGCTAGCAATAGTTGTGGTAACAAATATTAGCTGAAACAGTTTCACTTCTATATTTAGTAGTCTGGCTAACCCTGAATTAATATTTATTTATTTCTAAGACTCATTTATTTCTAAACTGATTTTGCAATTCACTGATAAAGGGTTTTTTTAAAACAGAAAACAAGAAAATATAGCAATTCAAAAGAAAAGAAAAGAAAAGAAAAGAAAAGAAAAGAAAAGAAAAGAAAAGAAAAGAAAAGAGATAAGATGGATACAATTCACTGAAACAGGAACTTCTAAACTCAAAGAGCAGCATCAGTCACTAAAAGCACAGTCACTACAGCTTTTACTAGCTGTCTAAAGAACAACAGGAAGGCAGTCAAGCTGCCTTTCTTGGGAAGCTAGACAGCCTCCAGAAGCTGGAAGCACAGGCAGCACCTCAAACATGCAGCTGAGGCACTTTAAAAGGACAGCTCAAAGCTGTTAAACTGGGGATCAGGAAAACTGGCCTGAAAGCTGACTTTCTTGAAAATGGGGTTTTATCACAAAAAGTCACAGTGAGCCCAGAAGGGTTCATGACAGTGGCAGAAAGTGCCAGTACTGGTTTCTCCAAAGTGCAGCCTGTGTGTTGGGTACTTTGGGGCAGGTGGCACTAGCCCTGTCCCTGGGCTTACTATGGGGCCTGGATGCTGACCTTGGATGGCATGACAAGTCAGTGTGCATGGAACAACTCCCAGAGAAGCTATGGGTGGTCGGGTGAACTTTCTGCTCATGCACAAGCCACACTGGGGAAATCAGTTGAGATTCACACAACATGACAACATTGTGAGTAGTGAGCTACCCTGCTATTCTGTGCAAATCCAGCAGTTTTTAAGAACTTATGAGATACATGCTGAATTTTGAAATGTTGTCCCTCACCTTCACACTACTATCTCTTTGCACAATTGGTGCTGTTTGTCTGTTATACCATGGATGATGAAATGTTAGTCTTACTTTGCTCAGGTTCTCAAAGTTTTGTTTTTCAACATTCATCACTCATTTTATTTCCTAAAGTATAAAATCCTTTAAGAAAAAGAAAACTTACAAGGCTATTGGTTGTCCTAAGGAAGAGCTTTCCAACCTGTTTGGATCTGTGGGTACATTTAGGAATTTGAAAGAACTGCAATACAAAAATGGTACCATGGAGGATGTGGCTAATCACATAATGCTGCCAAAGGGTCCTCACAAGTCCAAAGAGGTGGTAGAAGAGCAAGGGGCTTTGAAGAGAAAGAAGAATGCTATGGGAGGGAGGAGAGAGCGATGGCAAGCCTGTGTATAATTCCTAGAAAGTTCTATTTCCACATAGCCTCTATGTTATATAGAGATCCATGAGTATATATTAAAAATGGGGATTTATTTTTTTTTAAGAAAAAGCTTTGTCCTCAGACACAGCGTTGAAGCCTCCTTTGTAAGATCCATTAGTTGGTCTCACAAATGCCATGATGCCAATGTAAGAAGGCATCAATATCATACCATTCCAAGGAACCCATTTCTCCCAACAGTTGAGCTTATGCTTCACTTTTTCTCAAAAATAAGTTGAAAGGCTTTTGAAAAGCTACCTTCTATCTATAAAGTTGCTTTCAATATCTAGATTTAAGGTTGGCAAGGGGAAGCTGGGGTCCCAACTGGAAGTGGCACAACTGAACATCCCCAGCCTTCTTCCTTTCCTGCCCCCACCACCTCCTGAGACCCCACCCAAGACCCAGGTACAAACTTGAGGTTAAGCAGTTGGAGCAGCTCTTTTCACACTGGCTGTGAAGCGGCACCGTGGAGTCCAAATGTAGGACCTTAGTAGCTGAATTCCAACAATGCCTATGTTCTCCCAGAATGGGAGATCCTAGGACTGTACCCTTAAAGTTCCACAGGTGCTACTCTTCCTCTCTCAATGGGGCAGAAGAGCCCTGTACATTAAAATGCTATGCCACTTTCTATCAGTTGAAGAGAAAAGGCACAACTACACATTTCTGCTCACTAGTTACATAAAATATTTGGCTTTAGCTGGAGAAGCACTGGCATCACTGCAGCTAATGTGAATCTATGGGTTTCTCCTCTAAACAAAACTCTTTTCAGCTAGAACCAGCATGGGTCAAAAATATAAGTCTAATCTTCTCTGTACATTACAGGGAAAATATATAATTAGCGTTCAGGGCATTTACTACTATGAAATATTTATACATATATAAATGCTATGGCAAAATGCAAATAATTACTTTTTAGTCTACAGTGACTCTGCAGCATGGTCTTTTCTCCTCCGCAAAGGTTAAAAAATAAACCAAGAGTAACAAATATATAGGAATCTGACCTTGACCTGGTAAGAATATTCTTTATTTTTTCTGCCTTACGGTGCCTTTCTGCTAATTCTTCTTGAGTGAGAGGTTCTTCAGGTTCCAGTTCAACATAACGTTCAGGAATTGCAACCTTTTCAGGTTTTGACAACTGTTGAAGATATTATAAATGGTGAACGTAGGATATACATTAACAACTATTCAAATCTAGTGAAAGAGGAAAAAGAAGGGCAAAACAAGTCATTTCTTCACGTATTGCAAGTCTTATATGGGATATATTAAAATATAATTATGGTCAAAACTTCTGAAAGCTTTTCAGCTGTTTCAGAAAACAGTGTTTTGATAAAGAAAGATAAATGTAGTACTGATGATATAAACTTCAGAAAAGACAAGCACTGTGTTAGAAACACTGAATTTAGAACAAACACTAACTGGCTTTACCTATTCAATGGCTATCACCACACTGTATGCATTATACAATGAAATGAATGTATTTGAAAACAATACAATTTAATATATCATTCCTCTCCAAATATAGAATACAGGTGATTCTTTATTCCCTCATTTTACCTAAACAACTGCATGAAACTAGGGGGACTGATGCTGAGGCACTACTTTAATCCTTTTACTTGCAATTAAGGAAGGGAAGCTTGGGTGAAAAGATGGCTTTAGTGACCAAGGGAGATAGCTGAATGTGTTTGGAAAGGCAACAGGCTGTTAGAAAGCAGTATGAAGTGCTTTTCTTCCATCCCTAGATATCAAGGAAAGTTTCTCTTATAACAGATCTTCAGTGTTTAAACCTCAGAGTTGAATGCAATCTCAGTGCTTACATAAAACAAAATTATCTTGATCTCTTAATCCTTGTGTTGGCATTTGTATAGTTATTTTTAAAAATCTGCACTTGCATTTAGCAGATTTTCCCTCCAGTTCATTCACCTTTCAATGAAGAAAGTACAACATGCTTCCACTGGGCCACCAGATGGCTCCACAGCTTTTGCAATACATATTTAGAAGTCTACCATCCCTTGACTTGCCATGTACCTTTTGCAATAAGTATTATTTTTCTTGGAGAACACAGTCAGATGTTGATCATGCATATATTTTCATATGAGTTGTGGACAGAACCATTATACCTGTTTATTACCTGTTTTTAATTATGTTAAGTACAGAGCTTGGATTAGCATTTTAGTAATGTCACTTCAATCAGTGCAGGGGTACATATGTTTTCTTATCTCCTTTTCTCAAAAGCACAGAGATGGATCCAGTATACACACATAAAAGTGGGCTGGTGGAAGCAGATGCCCCCTTTCTTCCCTACAGCAGCCCCTCCAACCCACACCCCCTCCTTGTGGTAAAGAGGGTCAGGGGACACTATAGAGAGGGCTGCCTGCACTGCAAGAGGAACAGGGGACTCCTCTCAAAATAAGACCAAAGAAATTTCTGTTAACCAAGTTCCACTCACACAAGGTACCTCTATTCAGCTTTGTGGGATCCTCTGACCCTCTTACCAGCATTTTAGAAAAGCTGGAAGAGAAGATAGGGAAGGGAGAGGAGAAATGGCCAGGGAAGTCTGCTTCCAGCAGCACAATTAGACAAGCCTACATCTGAATCTTATTCATAATATTTATAAATTGCAAAGTTGAATAGTCAAGTTATCTTTCTAATAATTCTGATTCCACTGTGCGTACACCAAACAGGAATTTTTTCTCCTCTGACAACCTTTTTCTAAAGAGTGTCTATTTTGGTAGAATTGTTGCTTCTTTCTATCACAGAAAACTAACAGGAAAAAAACCTCTAACTGGTTATAATTTTTTAAAAGGCAATAAAGGATTTTACACAATAAGGAAACTGGCGACATACCTCTTTGCTAATATCAAAATTATATTCTTGAGGTTCTAGATCTGCTTCTGTCACTGATACAGGCTCGGCTTTAAACCAGTTATTTTCCTTTTGTTGGTCAGTGCGTGCTGCTCTTTCCAGTAGCTGCAAGTCAAATTCTTGCTCCCGCTTCCACTGGTAACAGACAGGAAACAATTAGAGATTTGACCATTTCAACTGATAAATCATGCAGAAATGTTCATTTATTTCAAATTTTGGGATGGATGAAAGGGGAAACTAGGCCTAGCACTTACCATAAAATTGCTTCTGAATGTTCACTTGATGGCTTTCTTCATGAGATACTCATTCTCTACAGCCAGCAGAGGGCAATCTAATCTCAGCAAAAAGTATTCAAGTAGCCCAGAGTCAGTCTCTGATCTAGCTTGCCAGGAACCTCACAGATGACAGATTCTGAACCTCACAGATGCTCTAGTGACCATTACCAGAAACAGTTCCTGAATCTTAAGTAAAAATGACCGCTTTGCAAGAGCAACTACAGTCAACGATGCTATCAGTAGAAATTAATATAAGAACAGACCTGATCCCTAAGAACTGCTAGGAAAGTTCAGTGCATCCAAACTTTCCATTATACCATCTCTATCAAATGAGGAATGATAAAACAGTAAAAGTGCAAATAAATGCTGTGGAACATCCTTTCTTGTTTGCCTGTTTATTTTAAATAAAAGGCAGACTTAAATGAGTAAGTATTCAATAGGGATGATATACGTATAAGGACTCTAATGTCTGCAAGGGACTGGAGCAGACAACTACATACTTCCTCTTGAGGATGGATTTGGTAGTTTATGTAACAGTATTTCAGATGATATCTCGTCATTTGCTAAGCATTCAGATATGCATCTCTGTGCATGGTAAGACTAAAAGTCATCTTCAAATGCAAACAGAAAACAACATGACTACAGATAAGGACAGGGAGACTAGTCTCATTCTGACTGAGCTAAGGCAACCCAGTGACTGATATTCAATGGTGGAGTGTGGGTTGTGCTGTTGAACCGTTAGGTGTTACTGAAATGTGGGTTGTTGTGTTGTCTGAATTCAGCTCTCACACTGGTTTGTTAACTTTGAACCATATACATTTCACAACCCAACAAAAAACAATAGATTCTCTTCATGGGTTACTAATGGTTAACAAACCATGTTTTGTTAAGGTGGTTGAGTTCAGACAACATGATCACCCATTTTTCCTCAACTCAGACTCAGTGACAATTCATGCTTAACATATGTTCAGCCTTGAATTTGTGTTATCCTATTGTCTGAATCCAGTCTCTGTTTAAACCTTGAAAAAAAGCAGGGCAAACAAAGGACTACATGCATGAAATACAAAAAGGAAGGCAAGTCTTCTTTGGAATAAATAAGAGGCTAGATTTTTTGCTAGAAGGAAAACAATCTGAGATAGATCCTTCTGACAGAGGGTAGAGGAATGAAGAGGCTCCTGAAAGGAAGATCCCTAACTCCTCAGTTCTAAATTCACTTACTTGAAAATATATCCTGTTTAAATCAATATGGTCTATTTAACATAGAAGTATTTAGACTGGGAAACAAGTTTTCTTTCTTTTTATTTCTTTTAACTATTTAGGTATTGAGGAATACCTAAATAGCTGCTGGCTTAAAAGACTGAGTATCTCATGCAGGTCCACCAGACAGGGAAAATGATCTGTTACACTTTAAAAATAACTTGCATGAATTATGTAATAAAGCCACACCTTGTGCATTTAGTTTGTAGAGATGTTCTATAAATCACATGATCTAGAACACTGTCTACTAAAATGAGTATTTTACATAATATTCCTTAATGTTTTCAAGCACACTAAACTTGTTTACAAACACTTTACATTTTAACTATATGTGAAAATGAGATCACAGAGCACTATGTATTCTGCTCAACTGGCAGATTTGGGCATATTATATACAGCAGACTTCAAATGCGTTGTATCTTTGCTTTTCTTAGTTCAAAAAAAATTTAAACCTACTATTTATTTCCACAAAGTTATTTATCTTAAGAATAATTTAAATTGGGTGTAAAACCATAATCATAGTAAGATTATGTTCTTCCCAAAACAATCAGGGCTCTGTACATGGAAAAGTTTTAACTAACAACTTTTTGGAATAGAAATTTGCAAAAGTAATACATGAATTTCCTTCTCAGCTGAATATTTGCTTTTAATCCCCAGGCTATGATCCAGAGAACCATCTGCCAGCTGGGGTTTTGGACCTGTGTTGCTCAAACAGTCCTTCCATAATGCTACATGGAAAATAGCTTTTGACATGGGAACACTTCAAAAGCAGATGTGATAAGGGAAGGGGACCTGCCATTCCAAGAAAAAAAATAAAGTGAAGTATTGTTTAATGTGTCCGGGTCTTTATGAAAATCCTTAGTAGCTCTCCAGATCACAGTCTGTAAGACTCCAAAAATAAATGGGTAATTTATATTTTCATCCAATACTGCAAGTATTTATAAGTTCACACAATGACATTTCATCTACTGAAGCACAAGGATGATGCAAAGAATATGTAGCACTGACTATTGAGAAGATCAACTAACTTTCCCCTGGTATTCTTACAGATGTAAATCTCCACTCAAAGAGTTAACTTCACAGAGGCAAAATATGCTATTACATGTGCAGAAGGCACATTGCTTTTCAACCTTCTGACTCAAGTTATGGTTGGATCCAATCCTGATGAGCAGAATTCTACTTGAGGAAGAAGGGGGAGGTGCTTTTAACGATTTGCTTCCTCTCTCTGTAGTCAGCTGTAAAACTATTTGGGAAGCATGTGGGATGCTCTAGAACAACCTGGGAAATTGTTCTAGGGCCAGGGAGGCTGTACAGGGAAGTAGCAAAAATTTCATTCCCCCATTTCCTCCAGGAGGAGCCTTTGCTGGATCACAGTTTCTTCCATTAGCTGGTTACAGAAGGGACACTTCAGATTCAACCCATGGTGTTTTTTCAGGAAAATACTATTCATGCACAAGCTCTTGTTTTTCACTCAGATGTATCAAATATTTGTATTTATTAGGAATATGAACAATGTTGCTTCATTTAAAGGCAGCTGCCACTCAAATAACAATTGGGAAACTCTAAAAATGTTTTAGTGAGGAAAAGCCCTATATTCATCACAATTAAAGTGTACCATAACCAGAGATCTACTCAATATTCAAACCAGGCCTGATTGCAAGAATATGAACCATGTGAATATAATATTAATTCTAAATTAATTTTATGTTGTAAGAAAAACATAAATTCAGTATTAGGAAGCATGTTTATTGGTGCTGATACGGAATCTTTTACATCAAAATTAAATGACAAATCCATGTATTCTGATCAACATTTCAATGTCATACTACATTTAAAAAGTGATCTTTTAAAAAAATATCAGTGCATTGTATTAAAAGTAGATTTACACATACAATGTATGCAATGTTATAAACTGTGCACACTAATTACATATTTCAATGTTTACCATTTTGGCTGCTACATTATTGTCGTGCTGTAAATTGTGCTATCAAACATTACTTTTTGTGCACTGGAGCCCTTTGGACACATGAAGAAGAGATCTCCAGGTAACATTTTCTTCTGGGCTATACTGTGCCAAGTTTTGTATGTTACAGCAAGAACACAGACCAATATGGCATGCAAATATGTAAAGTTATTTGCTTAAATTGTTAAAAAGTTATGAAATGTTTGCATTAGAAATAAGTATGTGTGCATACATTTTTAAAAAATAAGGTTTAAAATCTGCTACTTAAAAACATGAATATGGCAGGCTTTTACTTTTTCTAAAAGTTTTATACTATTTCTTAATAAAAATGAGACTGCAAATGTATAAATCTGAACATAGCAGGTTCCTTAAGAGCTCACACGTGCACTTAGTAAATTAACAGCTGAAAAGTGAATTGCAAATTAGGGCAACTAAACAACTATGGGAACAAAAAGGTTAAAGGGCAAATCTGTCCTCCAACAAAAGGAAAATATCCAGTGAAAATTTAACAGAATGCTATTAAAATGCAATTAAGCCTGGCAGGAACTGAGTAGTCTAGTTAGAAATTATTTAAAATAATTAGAAAGTTTAAAACAAACAAAAAAGCCATGATGAGTGACAACTCTAAAAGCAAGAGGCCTTGTGCAATGAATTAGGCAGGTGATGAGCATTCTATAGTTCTAATGTATAAAAAGGAGCAGACAAAAACAGAAAAATAATGTTGCAGTGATTGTGCAAATCCCTCTGCATTATAACCACATGAATACACAGCAAAGTGTCCCGGGGCACCTGGAAGACTAACAAATATATTGTGTTATAAGCTTTCATGGTTCAGAGCTTGCCCTAAGAACAGAAGGAAAGAATAAAGTACTGTTTATTTCTTTTTACAAGGCAAGGCCAAAAGGAGTGCCACCTGTGTATCACAGTGTTATGGAAAGCACAAGAGAATACATAAACCACTCAAATGAATAGAAGATCAAATTAGCATGGACACAGAGCTGGGATTGAAATTTATTCCACACTGTTGAGGTGGCTTGTTGTTGGCTGAGGATGAAGACAACATGGCTGCAAGCAAGAACAGGCCTGCAAAAGGGAAGAATTATTTTAGAGGGCTTTATCTAATGTGATAAGTTGTCAGTGAATTTTTGGCAGA
>NW_025335468.1:12010864-12078507 GCF_004798865.1 Varanus komodoensis | reverse complement strand
TCTGCCAAAAATTCTGTTTTGTCATTTACAAACGCCAAGATTCTAGGAACAAGATTACAGGGACACAAATCAGTAATTAAAAATGGTAACACTCAAAAAAGTATCCTAGGGAATCATATAACTAGTCTTTTGGTGTCCTCCAAATATATTAGATTACAACTCCCATCACCTCCAGTGGTAGCTGAACATATTAAGTGTGAAGCAACTGCACTGGAATTCATCTGCAAATCCAATGTTTAATAGCACCTTCGAATAGCTAACATTCTATGGAAAGATATCATTCTTTACCTTTTTATCTACTATTGACCTACCAATGGCTGCTAGGCAGGAGTGGGATTTTGTATCCATGTGTACCCTATGCAAAGCACAATATCTCATCTACCGTGATCTCTTGCACTGCCTGATAATATAGCTAGACAATAATAAAAACAATTCCTCCTATCTTTTTTGTTACTTAAATACAACTGCAAGATTGATCAGGACAGAGACTGCAGCAAGTGGGGAGAAGGGCTTAGGGTCTACATTCAGTCTCTCTCTGCCATGAACTGCTGCGTTCTGGAGTAAACTGGCAGCACAGGTTTCCTCCCAGGGCAAAGAGCAGTTGTGGGCTGTAACAGATCATGCAAACCCCAAGATGAATTGAAAGCACTGGGTATCTCTGCACTGTTGCTTAGTCGTGATCTCGCTCCTCCATCCCTTTGTTTATCCCTCTCATACACATGTGTGTGTGCACACACGCATACACTCACATGGAGCTGTAATTTAAATAAACCAACCCTGTCATGTTCGTTTATTTAGAGCACAATCCTGTGCATATCTACCCCTAAATGTCATTGAGTACAATGAAATTTACTCCTAGGAAAGTGGGTTCAGGATTGTGCTGTAAATGACTTTTCTAGTCTGGCGCTTACACAGTCACTTTATCCATCTGATGAAATAGGCTCTGGTCCACAAAACCTTATGCCACAATAACTAATATGTTGGTGCAACCAACTGGTAGAGCTGCTGCTCTGGAATTTTGCCCTATCCTAAATATACTGGCTACCCTCCAAGGCTATTTTCAGAAGTCACATTCAAGGTTTAAAAAACCCCCACAAGGCTACAATTCAAATTGAAAATCTGTACTGAATAGCATATTCCTTTAATTTTAAATTGATCCTCATTTATGCTTTCTATTTTAATTAATATACTCATCCAGAATATAGACACATCCAGAAAAGGAAGCATTCAGAGCATCACTTGGAAAATGCAACAGGAATGCTAAAATCCCAGAATTTAACAGGGCTTACATGATCTTAACTGTACACTGGATGGAGGCCAAAGGCTAGAAGAAAATCCCGTTGCAATAAACTGACATCATTTCCATGTAAACATACTTAAGGCAGCAGCCTGGTACCCTGATCATAAACAGGGTGGATGCAATGCAAATATGTGATATGTAGATGAGCAAAAACAGCAAATGCACTAAGAATTTTGCTCATTGTTTCCATTGTTGACAATTACTATTGCTTAAAAAACCCACCACAAGGTACAATCCTTGCTGACTGGAAAATGCTGGAAGTTGTAGGACTTTTTCTGTCTAAACAGGCACATGATTGTACCTAAAATTCCTCTTTTTGCCAGTGAAGGCAGCTGTACCAAAATGCTAAGTGATGCTTTGGCCCAGCACGGGATTTCCTTTGGATCATGGTTATTTCTTGGGAAAAAATACTACTACACTGGCAAGTTCTGCTTTGGTTAGTTGCCCAAAATGAATGACATATATTTAATTCTGTATTTAACCTTTGAAAGTATTTATTTTTCACTAACTGAATGTAGAGGTTTGCTAGAATGTTCTAGTTATCTGAAACAATCTATAAGGGGACATGAGCAGCTCTATAGACATCTGTTAAATTTGCTTCTATGCTTAATAGATCATTTGTCATATCCTATTTATTTTTAAAAAATCTTTATTTGATAGAACCATAGTGACTATGGTATACTAAACCTACTAAACTTGCAATATAGTTTTTTAATGCACTACCTAACATCATCTATGGGTTTCATTCTTTTATGTGCAATCAGAAAAAATACAAACTTATTCTACTTTCATAGCATAGCTTCAATCAATGAGGGAGGGGGGGAAGACTAACCCAATACCCATAACTGAATGCATTCCAGGAAATTCTCATCTCTTCTTGCTATACTTTTATGCCAATTTACTTCTGCACTTGCTACATTAAGCTGTGACTACTTTTAGTTAAAAGTCATTTTCTGTTATTCACGCCAGGAACTGATATAACACTATAATATACTTAAATAATACAGGGTGTCATGCACTTTCAATAAAGTGCTTAATAGAGAAGCTACAGAACTTATTTTGGTCTAGTCCTTTTAAGGCATGTCTAACATACTGAGCCTATGTCTGCAGAAACAGGTCGGATGAAAGATCGCGATGAGATGGACTGTCTTTCTCCTTGACCAAGAGTTCTCTTGCGTTCACGAACCAATGCCTTTTGATGTCTCTTCATTCTTTCTAGTTGTTCTTCTGCACTCATCTTGCCTCTTTGGTGGTCTCCAGAGTATAAACGTTCCAAGGCACTCTTTGGTCTCTCCTATTAAAGGTGACACAAAATATTTCTCATAATTAATACTCCTAAAAAAGTATACTAGGTGTCCAACCTACAGCTTACCTACTTTGCACCAGTTTTATTTACTTTAGACAATGTCAGTTTAAAAGCTGAATATTGACACCAATCCTGCACTTCGTTTTCTCTGAGTAAAGTGATCCAGAAAAACTGTCAAGTTTTCCTCTGTCTGTAAGATATGTAGTTAGCAATGCTACTGTAAAAGGAAAAAAATGGACTAAGTATCTAGAAAAGAATATAGTTATTAAAGAAAAGTAAAACCTTCTTGTATGCAAGCACACTGTGGATTATTTACAAGCACATTGTTTTTCAAAACAGAATAAATAATTAACAATTCTGACAAATGAGTTGTAATTGCTATAAATGTTAACTAAGCCAAAGAAGAACTTGCAGCTGACAGGCTGTGGCTGAGCATATGACATTGCTGAGGTGAATTACTCATGCATTATCTTATCTTAAACTCCAGTATACAATCAAATACTGGAGAGCCAGTGTGGTGTAGTGGTTAAGAGCAGGGACTGGGACTCAGATGATCTGGGTTCTAGTCCCCGCTCAGCCATGGAGCCAACTGGGTGACTTTGGGCCAGTCACAGACTCTCAGCCCAACCCACCTCACAGGGTTGTTGTTGTGGGGATAAGATGGAGGAGGAGAATGATGTAAGCTGCCTTGAGTCCTTTGTAGGGAAAAGGCAGGATATAAATCAATCAATCAATCAATCAATCAAATACAGAAACCAAATACAACATGATTATGCATGTTTTGAATATTCAACATGAGATCCAGTATGGACTGGGGGCCTGGGAGATCTTAATTCTATATCCACTAGGCAAGAAGATCACTGAGTTACTTTGGGGCAATCACTGACTCTCAGCCTAACCCACCTCAAAGGATCTTTGTTATCAGGATAAAATAGAGGGGAAAAGGACTATGTAAGTGGCCTTAGGTTCTTCAGAAGAGGAAAAAAGCAGGATATGAACATAATAGAATTGTAATTATATTTTTTAAAAGATTTGGCACTCATAAACAAACCTTGGAACCATCTCTTCGAAGTGTTGCATATGATGAACCTGCTGATGACTGATGGATCCTGGAAGTTGACCCAGATAATCCTTTACAAAGGAAAACACACAAACAAACAAATTGTGCTTAAATAGAAATACAGATGGTGTTTTATAAGTCTATGTTCTGTAATCAATCTTTCTATTTAGATAGACATATGTCCCAGTGATTCAAATAATTAACTCCTGCAACAATATGAACAATTTCAAACCATTCATGTTATTCTTCATTGCTTTTTTCACTTCAAATCCCTGCTTGAAGTTTGCTATATATTATCTGTTCACAAAATTGATATAAAGTCTGAGAGCATGAGCAAGAAGGCTAAGAAAAGTTTTGTCTTGGGCACATTTAGTAGATAAGTCAAGATGCATCTGAATATATCAGGAGCCAGGAAGAAGTTTTCTCTTTGGTTATAGTACTGAGCAGTTATGGGTGGGACTTTTGATGTTGTTGCTGTTTATTGGTGCACTCTGGTGAGGCTTGGGACTCTTGGGAAAGTGGGCTGTTGCACTTTAAGACGTGCTGCAAGCTGCCCCTCCCCATAACCTTTCCAGAAATCTTCACCATCTTAGATATAAGCACACTGGTAGAGTGGAGACACCTGACCTTAGCAGCGCAGCAGCTTCCTGGGGCATGTAAGCAGGCCCACTGCGAGGTGGAGTCTTTGCTTTCGCCCCTTGAGTTTTTATCAATGTGGTTATATGCTGGGACTGTGCCTGGGAGGGAGAATATGGAGCAGATGGTAGGGGGCCCAATCAGTGTAGTGATGGGTAGAGGGAGATGTAGTGCTGGGAGGAGGACTGCCAGGGAAGGGGAATGTGGCCCAGGCAACTAATGCCTGCGCCATGTTTCTTGTTCTTGCCGTTTCATTGTTTGTCATGTCAACTGGCATTCAGGAATCTCAATGTTGCTTTAAAATACCAGATTCATGCAGAATGGAGGCATTGCCACTGAAGGCTGTTCAGAAGCTGCAGCTCCTGCAGAATGTGCCAGCCAGATAATAACTGGGACCCATAGGTACAAACACACAAGGCTAGTTCTGGCCTGTTTGCTTATGTATGTTTCTGGTTTAATTCAAGGTGCTGGTTTTACCTAAAGGCCCACAATACCTGACTTGGGACCACGTTACCTGTTGAAACAACTGTTCCAACCACAATCTACTTGGACACTACACTCAACCTCTGAGGCCTTCCTCTGAGTGTCAAACTGGAGGAAGGCTCACAGAATGGCAACAATGTTTTTCCCTGTGGTGGCCCCCATCTCTCAAAAAACCTCCCAACTGCAGCCCTCCGGCACTAATCTTGTCAACATTTTGCTGCCAGGTTCAGAAGCTTCTGAAGATTTACTTGGCTACCCACGGGCTTGAAAGGATTAGCTAACTCAGCAGTTTTCACAAGGTCATTCTTTACAGCATGTTTTACTGTACGAGTAAATATTTACTCGTATATTTAAGTATGCTAGGTAATGTTTCTTTGTTATTTTTATTGTATTTAAATATCTTGTTTTTATAGGTTGTTGTAAACCATACTGAGAATAAAAATGAAATAGTAATAATAAGCTTGTTTTAACATACAAAGTCCTAAACAGCTTAGGACCTGGCTACCTGAAGGACTGCCTTCTCCCAAATATGTCTATTAAGATATGGGCAAGAGGCCCTTCTGAATGTGTCATCCCTCAAATAGGTAGGAGTGGTGATAAATACAAGAGCCTTTCCAGCAGCTGCCCCTCACCTGGAACAGGTTCCCCAGAGAAGTTTGCCTGGCATCAGCTCCGCTTGCATTTCAGCACCAGGTGAAAACATATCTCTTCTCCATCAATTTTAATAATTGATTTTAATCATGGAGTTTTAAACATTTATTAATTTTATTGTAAATTTAGTTGTCCATCTCACCTGAACATGTTTTTTTTGAATAATCTTAGTTATATTATTGATTTGTTATTTATATTTTTATGTTGGTTTTAATTGTCTAATTGTAATTTTGCTGTTGTATGCTGCATAGACAGTCTACTTGGTGGCCTATAAATATAATAAATAAAAAAGTGTTGTTCAACTTTATTTATACTTAAGCTGTCTAGACCTTCTTGAACTTAATTCACTGAAACATTTGTGTGGGTCACCATGCTTACTACAGCCCTCAATTTCTAGGATAATATAATCTCCATTATGCAGATTAGTCTGCAAGAAGAAATAATATAATGATTAAGGAGGGGACCCTTCTAGAGCTATCCCTCTAAGCATCACCCAGAATTCCAACAGAATCACAAATCAAATAGGACTACAGAGGAATTATCATACAGGTCCTGAATTCTCTAAACAGCACATCAAAATCATAACAGACACTTTCTTATAAGATATAGAAAAATCACTCTGCTGACTTACCCCTGCTAGGCAATGTTTGGTATCTACTGTCAGTACCTAGAAAACCAATGGAAGGTTGGCTCAAATCACTGCCTATTGTTGCCAGTTCAGGTTCACTCACGTACGAGCGAAGCTCTACCTATATAGATGAATACTTGATGAAATGAGATTGCAAAAATATAGGATGCATTTTCATAATTCTGTTAGAATGTTGTATCCCTGCACTAACCACATATTAAATATACAATAATGTTTGGAGCAGCACAAATTCATTTCAAAATCAGGAGCTGAATACTTACCCTGTAATCTCCATTCACACACTGCCCTAGTTCACGGTCTCGTTTTCTTTCGTCTGACTGGCGTTTCAGACCCCGCACTGATGTGTGTCTGATGACAGTGGCTTCCCTGGGAAGAGGTGGGATGGCTGGTGGGTTGTCATCAGGGCTGTACAACTGTGGAAGAGGAGGTCTTGGTGGTGCTTCATCTTCCTGATGCAGTGTTAAAAAAGCAAATGTTTGCTTCAGTGTTATTGCTGGTTTAATATGTGCAAGATGGTAAAAAGGTAAGGAAGACAGATACCTTACTGGCCCTAACTTTCTTTGTAATTCATAGAAAACCTGGGGTAGGAGAAGGAACCTCACAGAAGGGGAAAAGCTCTCACCCTGGCAGCTATTCAGAAAAGAATCTACAACTAGAGCTCACATCTGAAGAGGGACTCCATTCCTCCACTAGGTAATACTACGTAAAATTTGGCCTGAATTATTTTTTTAAGTAGTACATCATTTAGACTTCATCTGCAGCTTTGCTGAAGTAAAGTCCATCTTGTCTCTCTTTACTTCTTTTCTCTGCCTACTCAGGAATCTGTATTTATTTATTTAAAATTTTTGTATGCCATCCCTTATGCCTTGGTATGTTGTATCCCTTACAAGAGGCAGATCCGAGTTACAGCTGGCCTTGTGTTTTCAGAAATGAGGGTCCCACAATGCTTGTCACAGAATGCTTGTCACAGAATAAGACCTACTAATGACTAAGGGTGCAATTCAATGGGGTGCCCTTGAGCTGCCATCTCATGCAAGGCAACAAACACAGCAGAGATAACCTCCCTGGCTGCCTTGCTAGGGAGCTTCAGAAGGGGAGGGAAGAAAGATGTGACACCATCATAATACACTGTATCCTGGTGGCCCCAGCCTCCTCATCTCCCCATCCTCCAGAACCTCCATTTACTCCTTTGGGATCACTCTTAAAACCCTGGAGAGGCTGCTTGCATGCATCTTTCCATGCTGGCTGGAGGTGAGGAAGGGTTCTGAGTGCAGAGCTTTATTCTAACCTCAGATTTGGGAATCTGAAGAATCCTATACCCTCTGGTTACCTTCTAGGATCCATGGATTCAATCTGCAATTTATTCAATCTGCAATCTCCATTCTGAGATTGAGTCAAAGATGTAGACCTCATTCTGCAACATCTGGCCTAATTTTTGTTGCTCCCCTCCTGCATTCCTGCCTTTTGTAGCATCTGACAGATAGTTTCTAACCTCATGCACACTCTTCTGTGGCATTTTAGTTGATTGGTCCTAATAGAGACATTGCAGAACCATGGATTTTTTCTTACAGACTATAACATTTAGTTTAGTTTTTTTATCACCTGCTTAAATTATAGAAAATAAAGTACATGAATTGAAGCTTAATGGCCTATACATTACACAGAGCGTTTCTTTGGGATTTCCTTCATTGCCTGTCTACATTAAGCACACTAATTAAGTCAAGGCACTGCATTATCACAATCAAGAGCTTCACAAATCTAATGTAACAAGAATGAGGATGAGACATTATCCGTGTGGTAGCAGAATTCATTACAGAAAACCCTGTATGCACAAAGAAACCCAATTCTTATCTATCTATCTATCTATCTATCTATCTATCTATCTATGTTTTGTAAGCCACCCCGAGGCTTTGGCGAATGGGGCGGCATAGACATTTTTAAATATCTATCTATCTATCTATCTATCTATCTATCTATCTATCTATCTAGGCCATTAGCTATAGTTATGACACTTACAACCTTTGGCTTCAATTTTATCGGTGACTGGGCTGGTGGTTCAACTTTTTTCATTTGTTGGGATGGAGAGAACATTCTAGGCTGTGTATAAGGCTGAGGAAAAAGTCTGACTTCCAAAGAGGACTTGACAGGGCTAGATGGTGGTGGACTTCGCTGAGTAGAAAGTTTGTTGTCTGTTGACATGAGAGTAGATGATAATGAAGGCACTAGAGGATTTGAAAATGAAGGCACTGTTTTTCTTTCTGGAAAAGTAAACACATGGTACACACAGATATTACATTCAGCCAGGGAGTTCTTTTGTGAGGCAAATATAATTGGCCTAAAATCTAGTGGAAATACTGCAGGGAACAAACCTATTTGACAAATTTCATACAAGTTTAAATCTGCTGATTTCAGAATGTTTGGTAAGTAGATAAAATCTGTTATGTCTTACATTTTTCTTACCTGGATTCTTTATAGATTCTATGATTACTTTATAGTTGGATTTATTTGCACTTAGGCCAGCTGTAACATCTTCAATTCTCCATAAATCTTTTTGCATTTGAGCTTTCTCCTAATAATTAGTCAAGATCATGTGTTGGAGGAAAGGGTAGAAAAATACAACATTGGTTATACAAGCACAACATGGACATTTCTTATATTTTTGTTTTTGCTGCAAAATAGTACAGAAAGGTAAGAGTTATATTAACATTTTAAGGGATTGATACTTTGACTCATAAGAAAAAGGGTAACAGGCCTTGCAGAACTTTGTGAACTCTTTCCAGTTCAAGGACAATAATCACTGCAGCTGCCTCCCCACTGCAGCACTCTACTGATTAAGAGGCTTATGCAGCACTGACACTGCTAGACAGGTGAAAGACTAGAATGAGTTAGCTGCATATACAGTTATGATTCTGATTAACAATTTCTATACGTTCCTATATAACAGCAGCACTAACTTCAATATTTATACCACTATGCTTACCCTATTACTACCCCTTTGGGTAAGCTTTATCTGGTAGAAGTCCAATAAACCCTCATTCTTTACGGTTTTGGAGCCAAGTAATTTTTTTTTACTTTAAAGGCATTTGGATTTCTATCCCAGTTTGGAAATTTTTAAAAAACTCAGTTTGATTTAAGTATGATTCTTATTGACATGCACATGGTAGGCATGTCATGAGCAGAGCTGGCTGGAGCCAGGGGTCAGACTAGATGGCCCAGGAGACCCCTTCTGACACGTTCTGTTTTTATGTTTATTGTTTATTATTTAAAATGATTTGCAAGTGATCTTCAGTCACATATCAGAGAAAAGTGATGGAGGGACTAATCCCATGGCCCCTGGTTAGAACTGGAGAGAGAGTAGCATTGTTCAGTTTCTTCTGTCCATAATCAGAGACAACACTCTAACTTAGCAGCGGGGAACTGGAAAACCAACCCCTCTCTCCTACTCCTTGCAGCTACAGTGGAAAGATGGTGAGAAAGCAACCTTAGACAGATGGCATTTCAGTGGGCAGGAAGGGGAGGAGACTGAACAGGCTTGGATACAAGCTATCACGACAAATGCGGAGGAGTGAAAAGTAGGGCTCAAGGATGGGGAGGCAATGATTGACCACAAGCATCTGAAATCGGGCGCTTATAGTCACCAAAGGCACAATCAATAGGATTGCACCATTAACAGTAATAATAAAAAACCAATATATGGGGGAATCTGCTTAAACCTTTGAGCCACAGCATCTGCTTAACCCTTGCATAATCCACTGTTCCTGGGTTTAGACATGACAAGCTGCAGCCTAAATACTCAGAATGGCTACCCACTTGCACTGCGAACCTATTGTGACTTAAATAAGCCATGGCATGATTGTGTGAACTGATACATTGTTTTCCTAAAGGGCAATGTGAAAGACAATGCTCTCACATTCCACACTGGATATGCAAACATTTTAATTAGTTAATTTTTAATAGATTTCTAGCCAAATTTCAGGGTACAACACCTTACAAAGCAGCTTACAATACATTTTAAAATAGAAAATAGATACACCATAAAATGTTTATCTATATTAAACAATATTTAATACAGAAATTATTAGGGAACAATAATATAAATGGTTTAAATAGTAATAACAGTAATTTAAGTAATAATAACAGAATTAATAAAGATTATTAGGGAATAATAGAACTAATTTCTATTATAATTAAAATAGCATGTAAGATAGCAGCATCAGGAAACACCTCAATCAAGCTGTAGTTATTTTATACTACACTTAAAGAAGTGTAGACGAGACAGAATGAGTCTTTAAAATCTTTCTAAAGGCCACCACAGAGGGGGCCATCCAGGTCTTCTAAGTGAGAGTGACCTAAAGATAGAAGGCTATCACAGAAAAGGTCCTGCTCTGGTCCTTGCCAATCTCACAGCATTTACTGGCAATTCAGGGAGGAAGGCTTCACATTCAGACTGTAAAATGTGGGAAGGATTGTATTGGTGTAGAGTCCTTGAGGTAACTTGTACCTTGGTCCCAATATATTACGGTGGAATCTGCATTAGCAGCTTTCCACAGGGAAAGACCTGAATTTATCTCAAAAATTAGAACTGGAACAAGATATGACTATAATGCCAAAACATCTGAGTAAAAACTAGGTTAGTTGAAAGTAGTCTCACCTGAGAAAAAAATGATTTAGTCATCTGTTCCTGTAAGGCTTGCTGAAGCTGGTTTACATCTTTTTCCAATTTCAGATATTCATTCCAGGCATTTTCCATTTCCTGTTGGCAAAGACAACTCTTCCATAAGAAATGAAAACTTATAAATCATACAGGCTAGTCTAAGAATTTAAATAAGTACTTTATGCAAATATAAGCCACAACTTAATGCACTTCAGGCTAAAATTCTTTGCATAATACTTATCTAAGAGACTCTCAATAAAATCATATAGACTGTTGTAAAACTATATACAGTATGGATAGACTGAATCATGAAATAGAAAAGAGAAAAAATGCCATACAACAGAAATTGATGGCCTGTCTGCTGAGATAGCCCAGTTTACATATTAACAAGAAGCCACTGTGGATGAATTTTCTGTGGAACTTCTCATTTCAGCAGCAGCTGCCATCCTGAATGAGGCTGGATTGACAAGGCACCTTCAACCCTAAAACCTATCATGGGTTCTGGGTTATGTGTCAGCACTCCATCAGCCAACCCTCATTACCCTGTGGGGAAATTCTTGTTACAAGAGACATATGCAAGTACTTTGCTGAAGCATATTATTCCAGATATGAAATGGTAGGAGCCATTTCTGTTTTTGACAATCTTGGTTAAAATCATACTGTTTCACATGATAATTATTTCCCCAAGATGTAAACTTATTTTAGCATTGTCTTTGTTTTATATTGCTATTTTACAGAACAAAAGTAGACTTATGTAAATGTCAATATGGCTGCAGCCCAACTTCATAACCCATGGGTCCTCAAACTATGGCCCGCAGGCCGGATCCAGCCCACCTCAAAGGTTTTGGACTCCCTGCACCCACTGCTGCTTACCTTGCCACATACGCAGCGAGGTGGCGACTTGCTCGCTCAGAGATCATTTTGAACTCGTTTGTCCAAATGATCTCCGAGTGAGCAAGCTGCCGTATCGCTGCGCCCACCGCGTGTGCAGCACGGTGGCGGCTTGCTTGCTCTGAGATCATTTTGTACTCACTCGGACATCTCCAAGCAAGCATGCCACTGCCTCACTGTGTGCACCCACTGCCGCCGCCTTTCAACTGGTCCCCCGTTGAAAAAGTTTGAGGACCCATGACATAGTGCCTTATATAACCTTTATCTATTTCAATGTACCTGACATAGAAAACTGCACTGAAATGAGTGAGCACTAAACTATTTGTCTATTAGCTAACTCTCATCTGATGCATTTTAGGAACACTAATTACTTACTGTAGATACTTTGGATATTTCTGCGCGTATATGTATCAGATCCTCTTGCAAAAGTTTCTGCTGGTATGAAATTTTTTCAGTGTGTTGTGGTTGGTCTTTGTATTGTTCCATCTGCCTATGTAACACTTCCAAGACAGATTCCAACTGATCCTAAAGAAAAGAATGTTAAAAAATAAACAAAAAACAACAGATTCAATCACATTTAAAGAAAAAAGTATATATACATGTATAATACTTGCATATCATTACATGTTAATAACTGCTTAATATATGTGCTTTACACACACACACACACACACACACACACACACACACACACACAGAAGTATATAATATAATATGTATCCACTTTCTTCCATTTTCTTTGAAAAATAAGTATAACTTATACTTGGTCTCTGCCACAGGACAAAATTGTGGGGTTATTTATACAAGGAAAAAAACTCTACTGGCTTAATTTTCTGTTTTAAGCTATTTCTCCACCAAACTTAAGTTGGTCTACTAAAAAAATACACATATCTTAGGGTGCAAAGATCTTTAGTTCTTCTGGAATTGGCACTCAACTTTAGATGCTCAGGTCTTGGCTGTGACCAGGACTACCTTGCCCAAACAGAACCGAGCACAAAATATGTCCCAGTGCCTAGAGAAGTCAGATCTGTCCTTGGTGGCATATGCTTTAGTCACATCATTGGTGCTGGATGAGATGGAGATTGAAATCAGGGAGGGGAAAAAAGAGGAGGCAGTAATGGGTGACTTCAAGAACCCATACATTGACTGGATACATATATGTTCAGTTCTTGATGTCCTAAATGAGTGCAGCCTAGAACAGTTGCCAACCACAAAGGAGGCAATCCAGTATTTATTCCTAGATGGGATTCCTTAGTAGGGAATATGGAATTTAAATGTTGTTGAACCAATTGGAAACAGTAATCACAGCACTATCATGTTTAACAACATTAGTAGGAAGATTCTAAAGAGGTCTGAGGCAGACTCATTTGGCTTCAAATGAAGTGTGTTAAATCCCCTCCACATGCTTGGAGATTATTCAGCTATTCAAATCCACAATAACAAAAGCTCAGCTACAATGTATACCTCAAGTCAGGAAAGACAGCACAAATTCCAAAAGATTAACAATTATCTTAATGTCTGCTCTGGATATTAGCTGAAAGCATTATTAGAGACAGAATCAGCACATAAAGAGACAAGAACTGCTGCAAAGAAAGTCCTGATTCACTAACCTATCAGAGTTCTTTGGGAGTGTCAGTAGACATGCAGACAAGGGCAATCTGGGAGACACATTATTAATATTATTATTAAATTATTAATAAATCCTATTTTCATCTCAACTCTCCTTCCACTATGAGGGTAACAGCTGATTTTACTATTCAAAATAATCAACTGCAATGATTTTTTTGATTGTAAAACCTATTAGGAAACTAAAGCGTATGTAGAATGGCAATAATTTTTACTTTATTTTCTTTCAGAGCTCTTATTTTGTCTTCTAGGTCTTGCAGAATCCTGTCTTGTTCACAAAAGACACTTAGCTTCACCTATAGACAAGAACATACATCACAAGGTTAGATCAATAGTACAGCATTGCGCTTTGCTTGGCTGAGAAAGGCAGTTGCATCCTGCTAAAGTGATATTTTATACTTACATCAATATCACTTTCTCCAATCCTGATGGGCTTTGTATTTCGTTCCTTTAATGTATCACGTCCTGTCACCTAGAAAGAGAAGGAAAATTTAAAAGTAAAATTCATGCAACATAAATGAACAATTACAAAACGTTTTAGAATGATTTAACCCTATAAGTATTTCAAACATTCAAAAAGATTTTTAACCACATAACTACTTAAGCTACCTCTAGAATTCTATTTCAACAATTTGAATTCTAAACAAATGGTGTAACTGCCCAGGCCCCATGCAGTCTGTAAATATTATACGGGAACCCTAAACAAATCCTTTCTATATGAACATGAAATAGAGCAGAGCAGGTTATTTACATCTTTCTAAAAATTGGTACAACTCTAATCTGATGCAACTTTTTCTATATTTATGCCCAGAAATAAAGACCACAAAGTATAAATTAAAATTAAGAATCACTGGTTCACGGACAAATGCTTGGATTTCTTGGACTTGCTTTCTTTTAAAATTTGTACTTCTAAAAATGCTTTCATATTCGTAAAGACCACAGTTCTTGTAACTAGTGGCTACGCTGCAGTTGCTGTATTGGTCTTGATCCAAAAGTGTGCAATGGACCTTTTTAAGAACAATGTTCCATATACATACAGTTTCACTTGCAGTGTGTAGATGATCACCACACTGAAGCATTTTGTCTCTGTGTGATGTTAATTTCCTGCAGTACAGTGGACAGAGCTTACAGGAGTTGATGCAAGCTGCACTGAGAGCAGACCTACTGCACTGCTATATATCCCATGATGCCCAGACTCAACCATAGGCAGAAATCAAATGTTTATTAGTGCAGACTTGGGTGGAGTTAAGATGTTTCTTTAGAAAAAAGCATTAGCCTCAAATAACAACAGGGAATTGCAATTATCCTCATAGACAGACAAGCCCAGATAACACTGCCTGGTGAGTACAAAACAGACTGAAATCCTTCTGTCATAACTGATGTCTATTTAAATTTGACTTCAAAACTGACAGGAAACCTGCCTGATCATCTACCTTGCATGGCTGAGAGGCATTCTTTCCTTTAAGAAGATTATAACCTTTAACACCTCCCCCCCCCCACACACACACAGTTCTTATGACACATGCAGTACTTTTCAAGGTTTCTAAGTTTTGTTTTTTAAGAGTACATGTAAGTCAGAGCAGAGCCTGTTGAACAGTGGAACAGAGTCACTGTTGAAAAAGAGAACACAGCCAGAAAAGGACTAATGAAAACCCTCTGCAAAGAACAAACAGGAACAGAGTATTGAAGAATCCTGGCATTACTACACAAAAGTGTCTCAAAAAATAACTGCAATATATGTTTGAGAAATATTATACAAAGCTGTAGTTTTCACTACAGTCTCATGCGCAATTTATGGAAGTTATTTTTTCTCTTGTCTAATTTTCAGAAGAGATTAATTGTTGCTAAAGTAATTACTGTATTTAATATAATTTTTAATTGCTTATCGTACTGATGATGTTTCTAATGCACTGGTGAGGAATATGTGGCCCTCCAGATGCTGCTGGACTAGAACTTGATTCATCCCTAAATTGTATAACCCAAGATCAGGGGTCTCCCTTTTCCCCCAAGTTAGTGAATGGCTACAATGCAACATCTCATTTTGAGGTGTGCCACTCCCCCCCGCCCAACACTGCAATCTGTAGAAGGTTACAGAAAAGGAGGGGGCAGTTCCACCCATTGCAGCAGAGAGAATTGGATGGTTTGTTAAAATAAGTTGGTTTGTTGGTATGTGTTGTTGTTCATATTCATGTATGTGCGCATTTTGTTTGAGATTGGGTTCGGTATGCAATGTTAATGAGAGTTTTGCTTGTGAGCATTTCTTTGAGCATCAGCTGTTTGTCTTCTGTGAAATGTGATTTTTTTTTTTTTTTTTTTGCCTTGTTAGGGAAAATATATGATTGGGAGATCATTTCTTGGCCAAGTAATTGGTCATCACTTGGACATCACTTTGTCTTCTGTGAAACAGGTTCTAGAGCAGAAAGGTGTGGTTTCAAAAGAGTGGTTGTGTTTGGAGTTCAGCCTTCTCTTTTGTCTTTTACTTGGATTATTGGGCAACTTGCATTTCTTTGAAAGTCTGTAATTTGCCTTATGGAAAAATCAGTATTTTGTGTTGAGTCATAGCCACAAAGGCAGACTTTTATGAGAGTATCTATGGCACCCACAACAATGCAAATTTTCCTTCCAGTACAAAAGTACCAGGAACCTCTGCATGCCTGAACAGCACACTGTGCATATATTTACACTTAAATCTTCTGCACTTGTTACATACAATATACAAGATGTAAAATTAAACTGAGAGTATTTTGTTTCTGACAAGTTAAGTAACATCTCTTTTCCCCAGAAAGTGAAACAATGGACAAGTGTTTTTAGTCAAGTCTCAATTAAAATTTGATAAGACCTCTTGGGACCACATAAAACCACATCAGGAAGATAATCCTGAAGTCCACAGAAGAATATTTTAAATTGTTATTCAACTGTTGACATATCAGGCTAATAAAAAAGCTAAAAGTGTAAGCAGTGAGCCAGGAAATCACGAATTCAAAAGTCACTTTATTTATGAATTCAGTAGGTAGCCTTAGACAACTATACTCTCTCTATTTTCTTCAAAGTGGCTATAATACTGCTGACATGCCAAATAGGGTTGCTGTAAAGATTATTGAGGCATGTAATGGCAGCAAACCATGGGTGACTTAATCTAGATTTTGGGGTGCTGTGTCCTTTTCAATATGCAACCAGAGAGAAGCCTGATTAAGTTATTCCATGATGTGTAAACCCAAACACTATGGGTTAAACAACTATAGGCTAACACACAATATTAACCCATAGTGAATTCACCCTAGATCTGCTACAGTTATGTGAGAACCAGACCAACGTACATGAAGCACTTTGAACAACCAGAAAGCACAATATAAATGCTAGGGTTAGTATCATTATTTATCTTATCATTATTTCTATTTACCATTCATGACTATTTGTCCCAGCTTCATCTTCAAGTTCCCATCATTGTAGACTGATAAAATGGAAGCCAGAACATCAAACACAGGTGGGCATATTGCCCCTAGGCAATAGCTATATTTAGGCTTTTTTCAATGTAGTGAAAGGCTTTTTATTTTTTGAAACACCTACTTATAATATTTTGCAAATCTATACTTTCTAGGATAAGGAAGACATTGAGGCATACTAAATATTAGACCAACGGAATATAGTACTTGGTATAAAAACAAATGTGCGAGCAAGTGAACCTTTCTGTAATCTTGAAGGTAAACAATGAACAGAAGAGAAAAATATGCAATTATATTATATAATAATATATGTAAAATTATCTCATTGTCAAAGCAGCAAAATTAAAACATAACTAGCATGCTTTTGTAATTCTACAAATATAAAAATGGAATCACCACCAATAGTTTCCAATGAATGAAAAAATGAAACCAAGCACCACCAGGCCAGCCAATAATATTGCACAAAGCCCCCAAAACACACATCTTGCAGGAAGCTGTGGTATTATTTATGTATCATGAAACACCTGTGGATGCTTAGCTATAGAAACACTGACTGCCATTTGAAAAAGCAATGGAATGGTTACATTTCCGGTTCAGGCAATCTTACATTTATACTGGACAGTAAACCTTGTGCTGAGCTCTTTAGCACTTTGTAAACCATGTTGATCAGAGGTCCATTATTTTTTATCTGTTTCAAACAAAATTTTAATACATATCTTGTTACAGAAGAAAGGTTGACACGAGACGCCAATGAACAATAAAATAGTCAGGAAAGTAAATATATAAGCTTTTATCCAGTGTTAGTCCCATTTAGAGCTGACCAATTGAAGTGAATTAAACTTAAGGTAGACTAACATTGGATATAACCCACTGGATACAAGCCATGATATAATTTTAATAGTTCTATATTGCTTTGCTGCATATATTTGATTTTCTAATTCCATTTGTTGAAAACTGTAGTGGCATGAGGAATGGATAAGGATGAAGAACATAACGTTCCTTTCCTTCTCATATGCTCTTCTTTTCTACAATCTCAATCTTCTATAACTACTATTGTCTTTTCAATATCAAATTAATTATTCTTTCAGTAATAGAATATAAGCTACTGACCACTTTTATCAAAGTGAAAAAGTATACTACAGTCTCCCACGTTGTTTAGTTCTGCCAGTCTATCTGGTCATATATGTTTAAATATGAAACCGTTTTCAGCATGGTGACTACTAGAGTGCTTGTGGACTGCAGACTTTGCCAACAAACAGATGATAACTTTTCTAATAGCTCTTTCACTAACACATTGATCATTACCAATATCTTCAAAGCAGCCAAAGGCACCACATGGTAGGTAGCAATGATCTTAGGGGCACACTGAAATTTCACATAGCAAGCTTCAGCCTGGATTCTACGGCAGAGGAGGAAACTTAGGACTCCAAGGGTTATTTTTCATTAGCCCTTTGCCAGTGAAAAGATTGTGGAAGAGATTCTTTGAAGGCCATGCATCAAGGTACATATTCTCCAGGTCCAACTCACCTTGCCCCAAGACCCCTTCAGCAGCAAGGAGATTGCTATGGGATTTCATATCCTTCATACTGAAAGGATTTCTTGTCACATGTTGCTTTGGGCACTTTTATCTCCAAAATTACACAGAAAGCTACCCAAAATCACCTTTTCTATGGTGGCATCTCCATGTCAGAATACCCTTCTTTAGAGCATTTGCATGGCATGGATTTTTACCTTTAGATGCTGGGTGAAATCTGGTTTGTTTCATTATGCAAACTCCTAATGAAAACTACAACTGTTCACTTGCTATCTTTGCCTAATATTTAATTATCTGATGTTTTATCTGTTTTGTTACGCTGATTCTAATTGTGTTTTGATTTAGTTTGTTATATTTCAATGTTGAATTGTATTTTTAAAATACATTTTTTGAAAAGTTGTATCCACTTCCAGTCTGGCCAAATATATTACCATTTGTATTTTTAGCAGAAAAAAATAAGGCTCAGCTATAATCACACAGTCGTGATTATATAAACAGAAAGAATATCTTTTTTAGCACTTACAATTTGTAAATTAGGTTACAGTGGGTGGGAGAACAAATGGAATTTTACTTGTGAGCAAGGATTTCCAGCTTCCGCCTTCCTCTTGTACCTTTTGAACAGTTGCTTCTAAGGGCTGAGGGAACTTCAAGTAAGGTGTAAGATCTGGCATAGGGAGGGGAGTATGGTTGGAAGGAGGAATTGGCAAAAAAGAACAGATATTCCTCAGCCCACCCCCAGCATTAGTGGAACTATCTTCAAGAGGCTGCTAGAATGCTGTTGTGTTTTCAGTTTATACTGTGTATTTTTAATTTAGAAGTTATTCTAGTTACAGAAAAAGGAAATCAGCATTTCAGATGACTGATAAGCGAGCTCTATAACATAATGCAGAAAAGGAGTAGATTTACTGAAGGCAAAAATGGTAAATTGCTACCTTTCTATTTTATAAAACCAGTCATGCTTTACCTTCAAATCCAGATATTCAAGATCTTTTTTCAGTTGGATGTATGTATCATCAGCCTGCAAACAGAAGAACAGAATGCTAATAAAATGAAGTATACTGCATTATTAGACTCTGAAATATCTGACAAATACTTTCACAAAATCATATGGAACAGGAAATCAGACTGTCCTTAGCATCACTGTATTTATGTTTATGACTGAATGGGTAATGGCAACACATCACCTTGATCCACCTTTCAACATGAAGATAGCATATTAATTTCCTTTCCATAGGCAGGGCTAATGCATAAGATTACAAAAGCCACTTGTATATTTTAAAATATTTTAAACAAAGGCATTTTTATGGGGAGGTTTGGATGTCATCTGTATTAAGTTTATTATATTAAAGCTTCCCCAGAAGAGAAGTTTACATTTTTGTAATGTATCTATCATTTTCAGCTAAATTTCAGTAAAAGTTTAAAAGATGCCTTCCTTAAAAGGGCTTCATCGCATATAAGTAAATAATGATTCTAAAGCATCTGATCATAGGTTGTGATCTCTGAACCACCCTGACTAGAAACTAATCTTGGCATTGCATGACCAGTAAATAATATTGCTCTTTCTACTACTTTCTGGTTAACAGAAAGGTACACAACAGGTATTCGTTTGCTCTTAAAAAATAAACACAAACCCTTACTAAAGCTCACCAAACCCTTGCATTCTGGTTATTCATGATAATATTACAAATACGTTATGTTCTCATATAATTTTTTTGTTATTAATTAAACTAAGATTATTTTACTAGGTGAATGTGTGACTATTTTCAGAGATGGTTACTGTCTTCTACTCCATGAGAGCGCTTTCTTATGCAACTCATTTTATTCTAAACTACAAACTGTAGACCCCTGCCTAAGCCCCTTAAATAGCAATTTATGCAAAGTTTATTACAGTATTTGCCTTTGATTATTAAAATCTATAATCAAAATTTATAATGCCTTTGATTATTAAAATCTAAATCTATGATGCAAAAAGACAAGTGGATTATGATAAACTAATGTATGCAATGGCACAATGTTGAGGTAATGAGAATGGAACAATAGATAGGTAATATTGGCATTATCTCTCATTCATTAGGATCCTCAGTTTGAAGGAAAAATACAAGCAGGATGTGGTAAAGTAAGCCACTTCCATCATGAATGATTAGAATGACTTACTTTTTTCAGCCAAAATTAACACACTGGCAAACTAGTAAGCTTTCCTTTTTAACGGATTTTTTTAAGGCAACATACAAAAAATGTCAAAGCAAAAGAACTGAGAAGCAATTATTAATATGCAACAGCACCCTGAAATGTGCTTTAAAAATGCTCATAATCTCCAGCACATGCCAGAGCAAAGTAAAATCATGAATGATCCAGGGATTGAACATACTGAAGAATGGGCAAGAAAGCACAGACTCAAGCATGGCACCACTGAAGCACTTGCAGAGTCACAGAATGTCATATACAGCACAGATGAGCTAATTAACAGCTGACCTGATAAGTGGAATTAGTTGGCAAGTGCTGCAGTAATTGTGCGATTGTGTAATTTCGAATATTAGCCAACTTAGCCTGATGTCTCCTTAATCGAATGAGAAGCAATGTTAGCTCTTCAGGCTGTAGGTATTTGGACACATTGTAAAGAGGAAATTAGCAGTTTTCAGGGAGAGTCACTGTAGCTATAATTCTTCACCTATGGTGCCCAGAAAATGTATATTTGACACAATTAAGCAACTATTTCATATTTTTGCTTTTGGCTTGAATATTCTACTGTAATGTCAGAACAGATAAAAGCTAAGCAGGGGAAACTCCTCTCCTGACTACAGTAAACATTCTTGTTTATAACAACTTCAGTGGCTGCTGGACATAGGCCACATTTACAGCTAGGAAGTTCAAGTTATTTGATTCCATTACCAAGGCATGAAAATCTATAAAGACCACTTTGGAGTTAGACCTCATTAAAATTTGTACTCAAATCAACTTGCACACAGAAGAAGAAAGACATTGTAAATGCTGATACTTACTGATTTCCCATGCAAACTTGGAGCACTTACAGTATGGGTCATATATCCCATTGTAGGCATGGAGCGCCTATCCAGGTGTGTTGAGTTCTGTGTAAGTTGAAAAATAGTATTAAAGAATTTCATGTAAAAATATATTTTTCTCTTTTAAAATCCTTTAAATTTTCAGTTGCCTTCCAGCCATTGTACCAGGGTGTATTTATTTAAATAAAACTTCTTCCAATCAGTATTTCATATACAGGTCTTCCTCAAAGATAGTGTGGGTTCAGTTCCAGACCTCCACAGTATTGCAATAAAGCCAGTCACGTGAATTTTTTTGGTTTCCCAGTACGTGTAAAAATTATGGTTACACTATACTGTTGTCTACTAAGTGTGCACTTGCATTATATCTAAAAGAACAATGTACATACCTTAATTAAGAAAAAAAAACTTTACTGCAAAAAAATACTGATCATCATTTGAGCCTTCAGTGAGTCATACTCTTTTTGCTGGTGGAAGGTCTGGTTACAATAGTAACATTGCAGATCACCATAATAAATAAAATAACGAAAATGTTGGAAATATCACGAACATTACCAAAATGTAACACAGAGAAATGAGGAGGGGAAATGCTGTTGGAAAAATGGAGCTGATTGACTTGCTCAACGCAGGGTTGCCACAAACCTTCAATTTGTAAACTGCAATATCTGCAAACCACAATAAAGCAAACTGCAATAAAATGAGGTATGCCTGTATATCCTAGACAATGACACAACCTAATGGACTGATCAAGCCATTAAAATAAATTTACACTATCTTTTATATAATTACACAGCTGTGACTTGATAGCTTTACCAATTTCATAAATGTTCCATTGTATGGGGAATATTTATGTAAGGCTTTTATATACCATTCTAGAGTAGACACTCTCAGAATGGTATACAATTATTTAAAACCGCAAACATAAAACCATTAACATATCCACAATATTCAAAAAATTTAAGTGAAACGAACAACAATTAAACAATAAGTAATAATAATACACATAATAAAAACTGTTCCACAGCAGCCAATCATTGTTGGTGGCCATGGTGGCAGATGGGGAAAGCATGTGGGTGAAAAGAAAGTGATTTTAAAAAGGGTCTTGTCTCCTTCCTTGAGGGAGAGTGAGAAAAATCATGGTTTAAAAGAGAAAAAATTATATGAAAGGAAAAATCAAGGAAAAAGGAAACTACCTTTTTTTACAGTATGGCAGGAGGAAAGAAGGACTCCTGTTCACTCCATGATACTGAGCTATGTACGTTTTTCTCTGATCTAGGCCTTGTGCTGCTATAGCAAACCCCATATGTGTGATGTACAGAGACCATGAGGAAGAATGTCAGGAAATAAAAAAGTTTTAAGTTGGTACCTAAATGTATAAAGGGTTTGCACCAGGTGCACTTCCCTGGGTTGCTGGTGCCATAGTTGGGGTGCCAGAGCTGAGAAGTCCCTTTCTCTCATAGCCACCATCATTATTTCCTTATTTAACTAATAAAGTACAAATCACACACATTCTTCACATTTGCCTACTACAGCTCAGGTGTCTCTGCACACCTCTTTTTTGTCTCTTTACAAGCAAGAAAGGACTGAGGACCTTACAGAAGCAGAGCTAGTAGTTCATTACTGAACAGTGCATTTCACTTTTATAAGTTGAAAAAGAAATGTCGTTGTTGCTTAGATAGTTAAGGTTGCTCTACAAGTAATGACTTGTATGAAGGAATGTTGGTTTTGCCTAAAACTTTGCATGGTTACGCTGACACAATCAATGCATTAGGTACATACGTATATCCAAAAATCTATCTGTATAGATCTGTACAAATGCAGACTTTGTACCAGCAGATGTTGCAATGAAATGGCTAGGAAGTTGTGTGATGTCAAAGGAGAAGCCATGTGGCATCCTTACACACAAATAATATGTTAATTAAAGGTTAATGTTTTGTTAAAGGCCATAAAAAGCAGTATACAAATGGGCACAATGGATGATCTTCCTAGTGATATACAGGATGACATTTCTTGTAATCAGGATCTTTGATATTTGATCAATCCCTGTTCTTTCAATATTATGTCTGGAAGAAAAAATACAATGCTTTATCTAAAAAAGATTATTTTCCCCATTCTTATTTATTCGCATAGAAAAGCAGCCTTGGGCTGAATATAAACTAGTTTAGTTGCACTTAATCACATTAAAATTAACATGGCACGTAAACTGTGATTAATTTGAATCCCAATTAAAACAATAAGATTAAATGTAATAAACTTAGTCTGGATCCACCCCAAAATGTTTGTTAGAACATCCTTGACTCACTTTAGAAGATGGAGTTTGTAGTGTTAACACATTTATAGTCATGGTATGTTTCAATCCTTCACGGACATGCACATGGTAGACATGTCATGAGCGGAGCTGGCTGGAGCCGACTTGTTCTGTTTCTATATTTCATTAAATTTTCCTATAACTAATGAAGTTTACATTTCATTCAGATTACTTTGTTGCAAGTGAATGGGCAATGAAGCTATATTATGGCAATCATGACACACAAACAAATTTCACTAAAACTGCAACTGAATTATAAAGGATTTATTTCTCAGCCAGGCACTGAAGAATAAATCTCTTCACCTCAAAAATACAGATATGAGTGAATGATGTGAAAACACTGACAGTAACAAATTATCCAATAATCTGCAGTTTAAGACTTAGAAACTTGGTAGAGCAATTCCATTAATACTATCTGGTAAATCCAAACAATACACAGATACAATTTACCAACCTTTATAGTTTGGTTTCGAATCTTCCTTGGGGATGCAGCAAAAGGAATGTCTATCATCTGTCTCTCCTCAGATGGTTTGACAGTAACCCTTTCTGCCGGAGTGTGTGGTCTTCGGGGAGCAAAGATTTTAGGTGGTCCTGGAGGAGGTATATCAGAAGGAGATGGGGGAACAGAAACTGAACGCGGAACATCTAGTGAACTTCTTCCCTTACCACGGTCTGTAAAGTCTGGAGAACCAATATAAATAGGTGCTGTTGGACTGCCGTGTTTAAACTGCTGTCTTTGTTGCCACTCATACAGCTGCCATACAGTACCATCTTTATTAGCTCTTCTTTCATCATGGGACATCTTCAAGTGGCTAACCCGGTCTTGAGCATACTTATAGTCACTTGGCAAATTGCGATTTGGGGGAGGTGAGCTTCCTGAAGGCTGCCTGGAATTCTTTGGCAATGTGTGATAACTTTCAGGAAAGGATACAGAATGGCTGGGCACTTGGCGAGTAAGAGTCTGTTCAGATGCAAGACTGAGAAAAAAGGATTTTATCAGTGACTCAAACAGCATGCAGGTATTAAAGTCAAGATTCTCAAAATATAATTTTAGCATTACTTTAATAGATGCAAACAAATAACTGGAGCATTTTACAGGTCACAATAGCCAGTTAGTCATTCAAGGATGCAGATAGTTAAAAGGTTGGTTTCACAGAACAGAGGGTGATTTGAAAGAGGGATGCCCTATCACAGTGTCTGATCAACTACTTGTGACATTGGTCTTGCAGATATTTGTATTGTTCAAAGCCCCGCAAAAGCTGTTGACCAAAAACAACAGTGAGGTCCAAGGAGTAAAAATATGTTTTTCAACACCACAGGAGGAAATCCCAATCCTGAGTCACTCAGCACTCTCAAAAATTGCTACCAGTCTCAAGCCAGTTTGCCAGTAGGTGGTACAATATACCATAATCAAAAATGACTTCTTTATTCTAAAGAAATTAATCATCTTAATCACACAAGTTGAGGGAAAAATGCCTCACAACACATTTATTCAATAAATGTATGCACATTGTGTGAAGAGAAAAAGGCCATTTTTGATCACAATGATTTGCAGAGACTATCCCTCTGCTTAGGATGTTACTGATAAAAGGCTATCATAATCCAGGAAAGGAAAGGAAAGGAAAGGAAAGGAAAGGAAAGGAAAGGAAAGGAAAGGGGCACACCACTTAAGGTTATACCCAAGTGAAAGAATATCATTTTACCACCTGGCTTTATAACAAGGTTATTTATTCTGGTTCAAGACAAAAGTAGCTCAAAACCTGACCAATAACAGGATGTCATTGTGTCACATAAGCAGTCTCATCTTTTCCACATTTAAGGAGCTATTGATTTAATACATCAAGCAACTCTGCTAGGTTTTCTGCCAACTTGACATTCAAAGAAACCTTCTTCCTTTTTGCTTGGAAGAAAACAAGCAAGGACTCATAACACTTGGACTGCAATCAAGAGCATAACTAGGGGTGGGCAGCAGGAGCTGTTGTCCACAGTCAGCCTACATGAAAACACAGGTAATTTGGGGATAAACATTCTGACTGTCATGGAAAATGTCCCAGAAAACAATTTCTAAACTAATTAGCTAGCATTTTACCTAAAATATTAATCCTGTCAGTTATGGCTCAGCGCTCACATGGATGGAGGAAATAAAATAAAGGACAGCCACCTGCTCTTAATAGGCTTCCAAATTCTGACAGAGGAAAGAATAGGAGGGAAAAAATGAACAAGTTCCTCCCTAGTTTCTGCAGCTCAAATTCTAGGCATATTTCTAGTGGACCACAAAGCATTCTCTTCCCCTGCTCAAATTTCAAGCATGTGTCACAGGCCAAATTCCCAACCTATGTAATGGGAATCACTATCACCCCCTAGATATGATAACCAATGAAAGAATTCTAGTTTTTCAAGCTTTTTGCTTCTTGTAATTCCTTTCAGTGGACACTTCAAAGGAGCACAAGTCCTTTGCTTTCCTATCCATTTTCTCTGCATTTTCCAGCAACCAGAAAGACAGTTTTACTACTTCAATTATTTATTGGATATTGGAATGGAACTGTTTCTTTCTTGATGTTGCAATGTCTACAATAGTAAAATCTGAGAATCAAATATCTTCCATCCTACAGTTGTTAGGAGAGGACATTCTCCTAATGAGTATGTTTCCTTGAAAACAACCTTTCACATTTGGTAGAATCGCAAGGCACCCTATCTCAGGAAGTGGTCTTCCTGGTTTTTTCCCCCGCCTTATACCAGAGTGCTACATGGGAAGAGTGAAACTTAACCTTAAAATTGGTCTTCCACTGGGAATAGGAGTGCACATGCTATAGAAACTATTATAGTATTGTGTAAACCCTTGCATAAGCATTTGCATCCCAACAAGCAACTACTTTTTGTGCACTGTCTTCTTACCTCTTTCAGATATGAATTTTCAACCAATCAAATATATAACATGTCCAGGATCCAGAGTAATCATTCTGGCATATGTGATCACCTTAAGTATTGTGAGGATTCTGACTTTTCCGCCTTCCCAACATCAGCTGGTTATTGTGTATCTTGCCCCCTTAACTTGGTGGTAGGAAAAATTAGATTTCCTTTGTTGCAAAAGTAGGTAAGCTGGTGCCCTAAAGGTGTACAATTCCAACCATTGGCAATGTAGACCAACTCATGGAAGTTGCTCAAAACATGTAGAGAAGTTCTATGGGCAGTCCAAAATCTCTCATGCAGAAATCAGCCTGTGTGAACTCCTATGTAGGTATTTATCATATGCTTTTGATTCCCACTCACCATTGTTTTACAGGTTATTTTGATGCTGTTGTGACCCTCTACTTCTGTTTCTGTATGTAAACAGTACTTTGGGTATTATTTTAGAGCAAGTAAAATGTACTATTTTCCTGTAAAAATAAAAAAGTTTTGATTGGGTATTTGTGCTTTTCTGCTGTACCACAGTGCGCCTTGAAATTCTGTAGTAAGTACGCAGGAAAGGAAAGGCTCCGTGTAGTGCTTGAGATTCTGTGACAGGACTGAAACTACAGCTATCAACAGTCTTGTGTATAAAACCTCACTAATGTAAAAACTCCCACAAGTCTCAAAAGCATTTTCAAAGTCAGAGGCTTTATTGTATGCATAGCCCTCTAGAGAAATGATGTCTTATTTTTAACAGTGTAGAAAGATGAAAATTTAGGCTATGCGATTAAGGGGAGGTGTCACTCAAGCCAAGAAAGTGGCAAACAAAAAATCCCACCTATACAAAGCATCCATTACAGAGAGTGGACTGGATCCAGGGAATTCTGCAAACTGGAAAACACAGAGATAGGAAGAGGGTGGTGATTTTACTAATTCTCCCTCTCCCCTGCATCCCTCACTCTGACAACAAAAGGAGCTTTTCCGATCACAAAGAGTACTCTTGATCCAACCCAACATTTCTGAGTTAAGTAGGGTTAAATAGCTATTTGTTGCATCTATCATTCCAGTGCATAAAACTATGTGATGAAAACTGTGGCAGCGCAAAGATACAGGTTCCACAACCACAAAAGTAGAAAATAAATCACCAAGATACATTATTATACCACTGTGTGGCTAACAGTCACCACCTATTGACTTAAGGAATGAAAGGCTCAGATAAGCTGGAACAGAGAGATCTTCCTCCTACTACTATATACTAAATTTTTTAAAAAGCTTGTTAAGCAGACTCTTGACCAGCTTGTTTTTTATATATCTGAAGCAGAGAGATGCAGCCACAGAAAGTCTTTACACAAGTCTGGATAAGTTAAGGAAAGTCACAAAAGGAACCTTTCCTGTAGCCACCTGTGCCTCCTAAAAGCTTTTCTTGGAGGGTCAGAAATGGGGCAATGCTGGTTGTTGTGGATATTTAATGATGCACCTCTTCCTGTAGCATTTGCTGCACCCCTTCTCCCATTTTTTCAAGAAGGCAGTTTTGCTGGGAGCACAAGTGGTTGCAGGGGAGAGAAGGACCTGGGAAAAGGCAGGTTGCTCACCTGTAACTGTCGTTCTTTGAGTGGCCATCTGTGCATTTACACATATGGATGCTGCGTCTGCACAGAGCCTGCAGCCGGGAAGATTAAAAAGCTTAAAAGTTTTGGCGGGAACTCTGCACCCTTCCCCGCCTTACAGTATAAGAAGGCAGAGTGCCCGCCACTTCCTCAGTCTACAGAAGACCAACTGTTCGCCCCCAAGCGGGAACGTAAAATATTACAGAGCACATGTTGAAAACTAAGGCAAAACATATACGTGTGTGTGTGTGTGTGTGTGTGTGTGTGTGTGTGTGTGTAGAGATACCCTTTTATGGATCCTCCACCAAGTAAAATATGGTACCGTAGAAACCCAGTCACCGACACCAAGTGGGGCCGGCGGGTGGGTTGTGTGAATGCACAGATGGCCACTCGAAGAACAACAGTTACAGGTGAGCAACCTGCCTTTCTTCGTCGTGGCCTCTGTACATCACACATATGGGTGATTAGCAAGCTTACCAGACCCGGAGGTGGGCGGTGTTGTCACTGAAGAACAGAAGAAAGGACTGCATGACCAAAGGAGCAATCCTGTCTGGCACACACACTGAGGTGGTATTGTCTGGCAAAAGTGCAAGGAGTAGTCCAAGTGGCAGCCTTGCATATGTCATGGAGAGGAATGCCAGCAGAAAAAGCAGAAGAAGCCGCATCAGCCCTTGTGGAATGGCCTCTGGGCATGACAGGTAAATCCAGTTTAGAAAATTGATAGGCCAGCTCGATGGTCTGCACAATCCATTTCAAAAGTTTTTGGGATCCAATAGGAGACCCTTTGTCATGTTCTGAATACTTGATGAAAAGATGCCTGGTATTGTGAAAGGGTTCTGTGCAAGACCTGCAGAAAGCGAGGCAGTGACTAACGTCGAGAGTGTAGCGAGCGTTCTATAGGTGTAGATGGAGTAGGAAAAATGGTTGGTAAAATAATATCCTGATTGACATGAAAGAGTGACACGACTTTTGGTAAGAAAGCCAGGTCAGTACGCAGAATGACCTTCTCCTTGTGGAAATTGAGATAAGGAGAGTCTATATGGAGGACACAGTTCACTGGCCCTTCTAGCTGATGTGATAGTGACAAGAAAGGCAGTTTTTCAAGACAAAAGACATAAGTCGATAGTCGCCAAGGGCTCAAAAAGAGGTTTAGTGAGCGCTTGTAGAACAACCGAAAGGCTCCACTTCAGATCAATGGACCTAACTGGCGGCTGAAGGTTCTGTAATCCTCTAAGGAATTGACAAATGAGGACGTTAGAGAATACCGATGAGCCTGCCACCTGGCACGGTAGTGAAAGAATGCTGCAATGTAAACTTTGATGGATGAAGGTTTCAGTCCAGTCTGGTATAATGCCAGAAGAAATTGAAGAATATTTTCAATGGAGGCTGAATGAGCAACAAAGTGATTGGTTTCAGCAAAAGAAGTGAAGCATTTTCATTTAGCTGCATAGGAGTGGCAAGTCATAGGTCTTAGTGCAGACTCGAGAATGAATTGAATATCAGGATGCAGAGCGCTTGGATCCAATGGAGGATTTGTTGGTATCGAGGAAGGACGAGCAGTAGGGTCTGGACACCGCCAGGCTGGCGTTGGCACCACAGGAGCCGTCGGTACCAAGGGAGTAGTGTGGCTTATTGAATGAGCCAGGCTGTTAGATTGAGTGAATGAAGGTCCAGGTGACGTACCGCCCTGTTCTGCTGAGTTATTAGATGAGGTATGAGAGGCAGTCACTGAAAGGTGTTGCCGGACAGGCGGAGAACAGTAGAAAACCATGGTTGGTAGGGCCACCAGGGAGTGACAAGAATTCCCTGAGCCTCATCAAAGGTGATCTTGGCAAGAGTTCTTGTAATGAGCGGTATCAGAGGGAATGCATAAAGGAGTGTGTTCGTCCATGAGACTTCTATCTGACAAGCTGTCACATGCGATTTGTGAATCGTCTTCATCTTGTGGTCCGTCCTAGCACTGAACAGCCCTGAGCCGTCGAAGGGCATGTTCTCAATGCGGCACTTTGCTTCATCCGGAAAGTTACAGTTCTGGAGCCAGGCATGGCGATGGAGGGCTACAGCACCAACAAGGGCCCTCGAGTTTCAACTGACATGATGTCTCGCCGTGGAAAGTTGTTGGATCACTACCTGCATTGCCTCTTTGGTGAAAATACTGGCCAGGTCCCTCTGCTGCTCCAGAAGCGACACTGTGATATTGTCCAGTTTTTTCATAGGAAAACACTGGTAACGAGCCAGCGTCACCTCACAGTTAGAAATCCGGAGGCCGAGACCTGTGGCGGCATAAATACGGCAAGCCATCATGTCGATCTTCCACTCTTTTTCGTCGCAAGGAGTGGTGTGTTCCCCCAACTCATGACCCTGGGACGACTCCACGACGATCGAGTTCGGTCTCGGGTGATGCAGGAGAAATGGAATATCCTGTTCACAAACTCAATACATGGATTCGTAACGTCGTGAAGTTGGCTGCAGCTGATTGGGGAAGTTCCATGGTTCCATCATAGCTTGATGAAGCATGGTGATAAGTGGCAAAATGATGGCGGTAGATTGCTCACTTTTGACGACGTTGTAAAACTTATCGTTACTGGGATTGAAATGGTGCTGGGCTTCGATCTCCAGTGACCTCGCCAATCTCGTCACCAATTCCCCAAACATCGAGTATGAAACCTCAGGTGAGTTGGGACCTTGAGTGGCGATCACCACGTCTGGTGAAGAGGACACTACATCCGAGTCCTCCAACTCAGAATCATAATGGAGTGGAGGACTGGAAGAGGAGTTGGCCAGTGAAGAAGGGTGTCTGGACTGAGCTGCACCGGACATCGATGGAGCATCCCTTGGGACCAGAGAAAGGGTACGGTGGCGTACCGATGGACAGTACCTGTATGGTACATAGTCATCCCATGGTTCATGATGGGCAGATTCATGAGGCGCTTGCACCCATTCTCCAGAGGGATGGATAGAGACACACTGCTGGTATCACACCTGCTGAGGTGGGGCCCTCGGGGAAGCCTCAGGCGATGGCTGCGGTGTCGGCGAGCGTGCCCTTGGAGGAGCCATCTGTGGAGAGTCCCGGATATCTCCATCAGACATCAATCCCAACATGGCTGCCTCCTGGTGTTCTGGCGAGGACAGGACAGAAGGGACAACCCGTCATTGCCAATTGGAGAGCCAGTCCGATTGGTGTCAGTACCGAAGCGGTGGTCAGGACCGACAGAGCAGACAAACCTGAATCATGGTGTCAGGGCTGATTGGTGTTCTTGGTTTTGTGAGCCATCTTGTCTGCCTTGTCCTTCTTAGGCTTCTTGTGGCCTGAGGACTTGTCTGATCCACTGTGCTTCCTCTTCTCCTTTTGTGTGTGAGGAGATTTAGAGGAGCACTTGCCCTCTGGCAGAGTAGCACCATCAGTGCTACTCTACATTAGTGAGGTTTTATACAGAAGACTGTTGATCAAGATGGAGGGGGCAGAGGGGCAGCCGAAGAGGAGGGTGCACAGTGGACTGGCCTGCTAGTTGATCAGACTGAAGCAGGGCCTGGTCCCATAAGAGTCTGCACAGGCGGTTCTCTCGGTTTTTCTGTGTCTGCTTTGTAAAGGCCTGACAATGGTCGCATTTATCAGTCCTGTGCCCTTCTCCGAGACAAAGGCACAGGTCGTGTGGATCAGTAGGAGACATCTTAGACCCGCACTGAGAGCACTTGCGGAAAGCCGCACGCTGAGCCATCAAGAATGAAAAAAGGAGAAGATAGCAAAGCTATCTAAGAAGAGAAAAAAAATATATATTTTTTTGGGTTAACAGGGAAAAGGGGGAATGTGAAGAAAACTTCTAACAGGGAGGGATAATAACTTGGAAATCATAACAAGAAGCTAAGAGAAACAACAGTTTAAGGGAGAACAGGATACACAATATAGGAACTGAGAGACGAAGGCTCGAGGCACAGTGAACAGCGGTCGCAAGAAGACTGAGGAAATGGTGGGCACTCCACCTTCTTACACTGTAAGGGAGGGAGGGGTGCAGAGTTCTTGCCAAAACTGTTAAGCTTTTAAATCTTCCTGGCTACAGGCACTGCCCAGGCGCAGCACCCATGTGCGTGATGCACAGAGGCCACGACGAAGAACTTTCTTTCCACTAACTTTTCTAAGTTATCTTAGGATCTTGCCGCAACAAAGAGAGATTATATATTATTGGAATCAGGGGAGGAGAGGAGAAGCAAGATACCAAACATGTCAAAACAGGCAACCCTAATTTATTACTAACCTTTTTGTGTCTCCTTTTTGAACTTTTACCCAATGCTCTATGTGAGCCATGTTGTTTTTCCTTTGTGTCTGCTTATTCTGAATTGGTCTGGGAACAACTCCTCGTTTATATAAACCGATGCCATTCTGCTCTACTAGGCCAGTACTTGAATTTAATGAATTGGAAAGCATTCCATTTTTCTCAACAGGCTGAGGTGCTTGAGACCGAGCCACACTTGCCTCTGGATTCAGTGTGCCAGCCTCCAACAGATTTTTAGATTTTTCCCTTTTTGATTCCACAGTGTTCTTCCTGAAAGAGTAATGCTCATCTTCTCTTGATTTTCTCTTTTCATCATGCTTATCAAATGCAGAAGTTTCAGGTGATTTTCTGTAACTTCCTTTTATATCAGTAGGTTCTAACTTCACACAATCTTTACCAACATCCACATGATTAGCTTGAGGAACAGCTTGCTGATCTGTTTTTTCTATTTCTCTATGGGAAACAACAACATATATGCTAAATGTCAACACTTTCTCTTTATTGGATAAAAAATTAACTGATGTTCTGGTTAGATTTTCTAATATGCTCAAACACTTTCTGGAGTTATATTGCCTTAAAGGAAGTGTTCTTGCTTAAAGGAGTGTTATCACAGAGGATGTAACTTTGATGTGTGTGCAGAGAAACTGAAGTGTTAAGTGCAGCATTCTGAAGTTTATTATTTCCCTTGTACTCTACATTTCTTATAAAAACACATATTTAAATTTATCAGTTAAATATTAAATATATGTAATTAGGATAATAAAGATCTGTTAATATTTAACATATGTTGCTAAAGAATGCGTATTATGAAACTGTCATTTTTAATTATTACCTGTTTATGGACTTTATTATTGTCTGGGCAAACTTCTAGATATGAACATGTTTTAATATGGCTTCAGTCATCCAAAATTTAACCACTCACATCAATTATTAAAGTATCAATGGCATCTAACTAGCAACTGTATTTTCTTTTAAACCTCTTTTTCCCCATATCATACAATGAACAAGGAAGAAGGCAGCATAGAGATGTCCAGTACTATCATATGATTACCAAAATATAAATTGCTATTGATACTGAACAATAGAGTATTGTTTGGTTTTAGAGTGGATCTGGCACTTTGTAAGACAGAGAGACCAATCAGTCAGCTAGACAACTCTTTATATTCAGTGCACTTATATTTTACCTTTTGGATGAAAGAAACCCCACTCAGGAAGGCTTCTAAAAGCTATAAAACAATTGAATATACAATGTTGAAAATATAATTAAGACCAATCAAAACTAAATATGTAAGAACAGCAGCTAACATACCAGGTTGCACAGAAAAACCATAAAACACTGAGTAAAACATTTTCAAGATGCTTGAAGCAGGAAGTGAATTAAAAAAAAAATCAAGATTCTTATTACTGAAGAGCCCATAGGCACTTTTCTAGGGAAGGAATTCCGTAACCTAGCTAAAATGACAAATTTTGCTGCTCTCTACAGTGGCCATTTTAAGACATGGGAGGCTAAACAACCCTCAAGGCAAATATGTCTACTTTCTATGCCTTCATATTTTATTAAAATTATGTACCTGTAACTAGTTTCTTCCTAGTAGCTATAAAGAAAATAATATCTACTCTTCTAAAGTCTGATATCATTCATTGTAAGATCCTGAGAACATTTAGATAATGGACTTTTAATGTGTTTTACTTATTTGGTTTTACTTATTTTAAAATAGTCATATACCACATGCCATTATCAAATCATAGAGAGCATTAAAACATTGAAATAAAGAGATAAAAACAACAAAAGCAGCTTGCTTACCTGTAACTGATGTTCTTCGAGTGGCCATCTGTGCATCACACATATGGGTGCTGCGTCTGAGCAGTGCCTAGGGCCAGAAAGATTAGAAAGCTAACGGTTTTTGGCAGGAAAGCTCCGCTCCCCTCTCCCTCAGTACTAGATATAGAGTGGAGTGTCTGCCATTTTCTTAGTCTTTGGAAGACCGATCATTCGCCCCCTTTTGGGAGAGAAAAATATTACAATAAGTTCATCATATACCATGGCTATAAAAGCATGGTACCAACAGACGAATCCACTCAGCAACACTGAGTGGGGCCGGCGGGTGGGTTGTGTGAATGCACAGATGGCCACTCGAAGAGCAACAGTTACAGGTCAGCAACCTGCTTTTCTTCGTCGTGGCCTCTGTGCATCACACATATGGGTGACTAGCAAGCTTACCAGACTCGGAGGAGGGAGGTGTCGTCAGTGAAGAATAGCTGAGAGGACCGCTCTGCCAAAAGAACAATCCTGTCTGGCATACACGTCAAGGAGATAATGCTTGGTGAAGGTACACAGAGCAGCCCAGGTTGCAGCTCTGCAGATATCTTGAATTGGGATTCCTGAGGCGAAGGCAGATGATGCCGCTACTGCTCGTGTGCAGTGACCCTTCGGAGAGATAGGTAAGTCCATCTTTGCTAGTTGATATGCCAACACGATAGTTTGAACAATCCATTTAGACAGTCTTTGAGACGTGACCAGAGAGCCCTTGTCTTGTTCAGAATATTTCACAAAGAGTCGATTAGAGCATCTAAAAGACTCTGTACGTGACCTGTAGAATGCCAAGCAATGCCAAACATCGAGAGTATGTAGGAATCTTTCAATTGGGTTCGATGGTGATAGAAAGAAAGCAGGTAAGATGATCTCCTGTTTCATATGGAACAGAGTGGCAACTTTAGGCAAAAATGTCGACTCCATCCGAAGACCTTTTCCTTATGGAAATTCAAATACGGTGGATCTACTCAAACAGCACAAAGTTCACTAGCACTTCGAGCCAACGTGACGACTATGAGAAAGGCAGTCTTCCAAGATACTAGCCGTAAGTCAATAGTTGCCAGAGGTTCAAAGGGAGCTCTAGTAAGTGCCTGCAGTACAACTGAAAGGCTCCACGTCGGCATAACAGGACGAATTGAAGGATGAAGGTTTTGCAGTCCCTTGATGAATCATCTAACCACCGGCTGAGAGAAAACAGATGAGCCCTGTATTGTACCACAATAATGCGAAATCACGGCTGCATAAACCTTTATGGATGAAGGTTTAAGTCCCAAACGATGCAACTCTAAAAGAAATTGTAAAATGTTCTCGATAGAAGCCAGTCCAGGAACAAACGAGTGACATTCAGTGAAAGATGAGAATTGACGCCACTTTGCCGCACAGGATCTCCGTGCTGACAGTCTTAGAGCAGATTCAAGAATTCTTTGAATATCTGGATCGAGAATGGTCAATCCCAAAGTTAATCCCATCGGGTCCAAGGAAGCAAGCAAATGCACAGTTCCGTAAGTGGGAATTTCCGATGCTTGAGATGTTGTTGGTACCGAGTCAGTATCGAGAGTCAGCGGATTCGCCAAGCTGTGAGGTTCAGAGAAGTTAAATCACTCCATCTTGTTAATAGATGTGGTATTGATGGGAGACGAAGAAATATGCCGTCTGACAGCCGCAGAAGAGTGGAGAACCACGGCTGGCGAGACCACCATGGAGTTATCAGGATTCCTGTGGCATTGTCTTGGGCTATCTTCGAGACAACTCTCATCAAGAGTGGAATTGGAGGAAAGGCGTAAAAGTTCATGTTGTCCCACGGGATCACGAGAGTATCTCCTGCTGACCCCGGTCCGATGCCTGCCCTGGAGCAAAACAGTTCGCATACCCTGTTCACATGGGTAGCAAACAAGTCCATGTCCGGATGTCCCCAAAGACGGAAGAGCTGATCGCAAATGTGTTAGTCCAACTCCCATTCGTGAGTTGTCGACATCTGTCTGCTCAACATATTGGCTTCTTCGTTGTTGGTACCCACTAGGTGAACTGCCAGCAGAGTTATGTCCCTCGGGATATACCAATCCCAAATCTTCATCGACAGGCAGGACAGGGCAGCTGACTTTGTCCCACCCTGTTTGTTGACATAGAACACGGCGGGTATGATGTCTGATGCAATCTGGACTACTTGTCGTCAAGGAGTATTCTTGAATGATCGTAGAGTGTTGAAGATTGCTAAGAGTTTGAGAAAATTGATGTGTCTTCTTGTTTCCTGTCAGTCCCAAGCGCCCTGGGTGCAAAGTCCTGCACATACTGCACCCCAACCGATCAACGATGCATTGGTGTAGTGGATTACGGTCGGCTGAGGCGGCCGGAACGGGACACCTACATTCAAATTGTCTGGTATAGTCCACCATGACAGGGAACGCAGAACAGGCAGCGGAAGCCGGATTAGCTTGTTGGGTGAATCCCGCTGTGGATGAAATGATCTGTTGAAGAACAGTTGAAGAGGATGAAGTCGAAGTCTGGCGTATGCAACGATGGCAACCGAAGCGGCCATTTGGCCCATGAGTTTCTGAATGGAAAGAGCCTGGTACCGTCTTGTCTCGTCAAATCCAATGAATACATGCACAGAGACCGTCTTGATGGGTCGGAGGAAGAAATGCCCTCATTAGGGTAGAATTGAGACAAGCTCCAATGAAGTCGATCACCTGTGCGGGAACAAGGAACGATTTTTCATGATTAATACAAAGTCCAAGATCGTCCAGTAGAGCACAAGTTGTATGGACTGCTGAGAAAAGGCTATTCCTAGTCTGGGAAACGATAAGCTAGTCATCCAGATAAAGATATACTTGGATACCCTGAAGCCGCAGATATGCACACATCAGAGCCATGCATTTCATGAAGACTCGCGGAGCAGTGGCCAGTCCGAATGGGAGGACACTGAATTCAAATATGTCGGATCCGACAGTGAAACGTAAAGGTGTCTGTGACAAGGATGAATTGAGATAGGAAAATAAGCATCCTTTAAGTCCAGTGAGGTGAACCAATCCTCTCTCCTCAGAAGGATATTTTGAAGAGTGGTCATCCGAAATTTCTTAGGTTTGATAAACCTATTAATGTTTCATAAGTCCAGGATAGGACGGAGACCACCATCCCGCTTAGGGATTGTAAAATATCTCGAACAGAATCTGTGGACTCCCTCAGAACGAGAGAGCTGGCAAATCACTCCTTCATGAAGTAGCTGACGAACTTCGTCTTGTAACACTGGCGAGCATGGCATAAATCGAATCAGACTCGATGGAGGAACTACGTTGAATTCTATTCTGTATCTGAGTTGTATGATGGATAAACCCACCGGTCAGATGTGATGGACTCCCAAATGGGGAGTCGGCTTTGCAGCCAATCCCCAAATGGGAGAGAGAAAGGTGGGAATTGAAGAGATGGAGAGGTTCGCCGGGCCCGTCACCGCTGGCGCTTATCATTGTCAAAGTTGCGATGGCCCTGCAAGAAGCATTGCTGCGGCTGCTGCTTTCTGCGCTGCTGGTACTGTTGCCATGGTTGGAATTGCTGGCGATATGATGGACGGGACCAGGACCACTTATGCCTTTGTTGTGTTGGGATCTCCATATGACAAGCTGTCATTTGCGACTCGTGAATGGCCTTGAGCTTGTGGTCCGTCCTGGTGTGGAAGAGTCCCGTTCCATTGAATGGCATCTCGATTCTACGCTTCATCTCCTCTGGGAAATTGCAGCTCCTCAGCCAAGCGTGCCAACGGAGGAAGATTGCACTGACCAGGGCCCTGGAGTCGGTGTCTACATGATGCCGTGCAGCTGAAGGTTGTTGTATGGCCACTTGCATTGCTTCCTTTATGAATACTTTGGCCAAGTCCACTTGGTGGTCAGGCAGAGAAGAGGCGATATTCTCAAGCTTCTGCATGATAATGAATTGGTATTGTGCAAGTGTCGCCTCATAGTTCGATATGTGGAGGCCGAGTCCAGAGGCCGCATAGACCCAGCACGCTAGCATATCGATCTTCCTGCCCTCCTTGTCACGAGGAGCTGTGTGGCCCCTCGATTCCCTGCCCTGGGATGACTCGACCACCATCGAGTTCGGTTTTGGATGACGCAGGAGGAATGGAATATCCTCCTCCTGACCCAGTACATTGCCTCATAGCGACAAGACGTGGCCTGCGGCTGAGCTGGTAGATTCCAAGGCTGAACCATCGCTTGGCGAAGTGTGGTTATAAGGGGTAGTACGATGGCCGCTGATTGCTCACCCCTGACAATGTCGTAGAACTTATCGGTGCTGGGATCGGGCTGATGTTGTGCCTCGATCTCCAGTGACCGAACAAGCCTAGACATGAGTTCCCTGAAAGTAATGTGGGGCTCATCTGGGGACCCTGGGCCCTGAGAATGGCCACATCAGGGGAGGTAGAGTCTGCCTCCGACTCATCCGAGTCGCCCTCGTAGCGGTAGTGCCCGCTGGATGATGAATTCCCCGGTGAAGTGGGGTGTCTCCGTTCCCTACGGCCAGACGTGAACGGTGCCTCCCTCAGGGCCGATGGTGATGGATGGTCCCGTGCTGATGAGTAATAGCCAAAGCAGTGGTATTCGCCCCAGCCCATGAAGCCTCCGTAGCTGGGTTGGTCCCATTCTTCAGCATGCCTGTCAGCGGAACGGCTCCGGTGCTGTGGTGGCAAAAAAGTCTCTGCGACTGGTCCAAATGGAGGCATCAGGGTTGGTGAGCGGGCTCTTGGCGGGGAGTCACAGATTTCCCCGTCTGAGATAGACTTGCACATCGGCGCCTCAGATCATCGAGGGGATGCACTCTCAGCCCGCACGACCTGTCTGGGGGATCCCGGTGGAGTGACCTGCATGGTCGATTGCAGGGCCGGTCCCAATGGACATGGTGGAGGTGCAGCAGAGGCCAAGGCAGGGTGCTGAGAAGGCGCAGCCAAGACAGAGGCAGAGCGCTGTGGAGGCGCGGCCGAAGCAGAGCCAGGCTTTGAGACCAGCTGGTCTGACTGCATCAGGGCCTGGTCCCAGAGCAGTTTACGGAGACTATTCTCCTGGTTCTTCCTGGCCTGCTTGGTGAAGGCCAAGCAATGGCCACACTTGTCCATTCTGTGCCCCTCGCCAAGGCAGAGAAGGCACAGATCGTGCAGGTCCGTGGGGGATATCTTGGAACCACACTCCGCACATTTGCGAAAGGCCGCTCACTGCGCCATCACAAAAGAGAAGAAGAGTAGATAGTGCAGAGGGAATAGATCATCTTTTTGGTTTTTTTTTTTAAGGGAGAACAAGAGAGAGATAGCTTCGTAACAAGGGAAAAAAACTTGGAAATACAAGGGAAAGAACTTAGAAATACAAGAGAACAATCAATGAAGTTAACTAGGCAAGGAAAGTAGTCAATCTGAGAGCGAAGAGGCACGAGGGACAGCAAATGGTGATTGCAAAAGACTGAGAAAATGGCGGACACTCCACTCTATATATAGTACTGAGGGGGAGGGGAGTGGAGTTTTCCTGCCAAAAACTGTTAGCTTTCTAATCTTTCTGACCCTAGGCACTGCGCAGGCGCAGCACCCATATGTGTGATGCACAGAGGCCACAATGAAGAATAAAGAAATCTATCATGTTAGGTATTAAAATCAGTAAATGTCTAGGTATACAGATGAAAATGGTACCTGTCATATCGCACTGGGGACAGAATTCCAAAGGCGAAGCATCATAGCTCATCAGTATCTTTTTTAATGTATCAAAAGTATTTTTTAATGTACCAAATGTTTATTTATTTATTTATCTAGCTATCAAATAAATTCAATATATTAAGCTCTGGCCTATTACTTATTGCTAGAATGTTTGTTGTCAGAAGAAAAACCAGGATAGTATAGCTTGGCATAGAAGATTAAGTTAGTCACAAAGAATAACAATTACAAAATCTGGAGTAATACTGGAGTAATTTGGAAATAATACAGGAGAATGAAAGTACCAGATTATACACAAGAATTGGCAAATGCAAGAAAGGAAGCAATTTGTTCTTTTATTTTGCATTTATAACCAGCTCTGCTATTTCTGCCACACAGAATCCAACTTGCCAAGCCTCCAGCAGAAGCAGTAGAAAAAGAACAAAACAGGGTAGCTGGGGCCAGTGTGCTTGAGCTTTTCAGCTTCAAGCCTATGGCCTAGTGGGACTACAGCTTTCAGGTTCACCCCTCAGTCTGTGGATGCAGATGGTTAGAATGCAGCAGAGGAGAACATTTTACTCCTTCAGCATAATTAGGGGCTGTGGCCAAGGAAGGGCCTAATCCATTTTAGGATTCCATCACCTCAGGGATTTTCTTCATGTTAGTCTCTCCACTATCGGCAGATTCAGTGCTCTGCACATTTTTCTAACTTTGTAATACAACAATGCTCTCTTCTTAAAGTGCCAAACAACCTGCCGTACCTGACCTAAGGCACAGCTTTGACATGTGGCATTTAAACCTAATACCTTAAAATTAAATGTTTAGAAGTATGTTATTGCAAAAGGTTATTTTTAACATTTCACTGATATATGAAAGAAGTATCATTTAGTTAAAATGTAAGTAAATCCCAAAACTTGCCTCTTTGGTGATGAGCGAGTTTGCATAAGGGCAGCTTGATTCATAGCCCGGATCCAGCCATTCATATCTTCTTGAGTATCTGCACTAAAGTAGTATGTGCGCATCCCTGAATGCTCTGCCTGAGAGCCAATAACAGAACTCTTATTATAGATATATGCCCTCATGCCTGTATGGACAGCCTGTAGGAAGAGAAAGAGAGATAGATCAGATATATTTAAAGGACACAGAATACACAAGTCTCCAAAATGCCACACTAATGTACAGTATTTCTAGATAATCAGATGGCCTTTACATCTAAAAAGAGGGTTATAGTAAGCTGCCTTGAGATCCTTGGTGGGAAAAAAGTGGGGTATAAACACGATAAATAATCACAGAGCAGAAATCTGACATCCATCAAGCACATATGCATAGCACCCATGTGCATTTTTTCATAGTACTGCAACACCATTGCAGAATTTTATCTGAGCTTCGTACTAGTAATTGTAACTTTTTATGATGTTCTTCCTACCTTATGCATTTCATTTACTGCATACATTACACAAAAGAGGCTAATGGTGTGTTTGCTCATTCTTTTGTTGAATTTATTAATGTAAATATATTTTATAAGTCACTGGATGAGGGATAATAATGACAATAAAAGTAGATTAAAATTCTTATGATGCCTTGCATTTTGTTTTAAAAGTATGTTTGTGATTTTTAATAGAAAATACTTTCCATTTTTATTATCCTATACAAGTATTTTAAAAATTTTGTTGCAAAATTACTAAAGATTGACTAACCTTAACTATAGTTCTGAGATTATATCCATTAAAATATGTGTCCATAAATTCATTAAACAGTTAACCATACAAAATAATTATTTTTAAAAGCCTAGACAGAATGCATGGAGCCAATAGGTTGGAGCTACATTACTATAGCACACTGCTGCACTGGATTTACAAGCCATGCTGCTAATAGCAATAACATGCAAGGATGGAGAGGGCAGAGTACAAAGACTTGATAGGGAAAAACAAACCTAAAAACCTTGAATGGAAATTTCACTAAATCAATACAATTAAGTTACGTTTACACAAAATGCATGCCACAGTAACACAGACAAAGAGACATATCCTAATGCCAAGTCAAAAATGATGTTGTAAGCTTCCATTAACAAGGTTACACAAAAACCATTCAATTCTGCTCAGTTTCAAGATCAACATCCAGAAGGGAAAGAATGTGGTTATACAAATACAGCCAGCATGTTTTACTTGTAGGCTGACAGCAGCAAAGGGTTCTGATATTGGGCATCCAAAGCAACAAGCCACACACATGAAACAAAAATCCTTTGTAGCTTACTAAGTAAAACTCAACAGTAACAAGAACATCCTGCCATTGTTGGCTCATGTCCAACAGAAGAGCTTCACAATTTGTATATGCATGAAAATGGCAGCCCAGTGTCTTGCAGTGTTCATCCATACACTCATGGCCCAGGGTCTCAACAGTTCCCTTTCTCTGTGCTAAATCCCACCCATGTCATACAAGAGCTTCAAAAAGGAGAAAATTTTGCACTGAAACTGCGGGATGTGAGAAAAGTAATCCCACAGGAACATCATGGAAGGAAAGTAAGTCCATGGAAAGGAAAGTTCCATAGGAGGAAAGTAATTCCCCTTTCTGTATATCACATGGGCCTGATCAAAACTGGACACACCAACTTAGAGCATGTGTGGTCTGGTGGTTAGTGTGTTGGACAAGGAACCCAGGTGACCTAGGGTCTCCTAGGAACCCAGACTAGTTCTGGTCCCCACTCAGCCATGAAACTCACAGGGTAACTTTGAGTCAGTCAGTCACTCTTAGCCTAATCTACTGCACAGTGCTGTTGTGAGGATAAAGTGGAACTATGCAAGGCATCTTGGAGTCCTCACAAGAGGAAAAAAGGTGTGATAAAAATGTAATAATATAATGCTAGAGACTCTGCTTTGTGCATTACAGGGATACTATGGGTTAATATATATATACCTGCTATTCCGGTAGGTGTAAAGTAGCCCATTTTGAGGGTATACTCAAAGGATGTTACAACTTAATCTGAGACACTATGGGCCTTCAGTGTTCACTAACAAAAACACAACAACATTCTGTTTCTTTGTTTGCAACATACAGTCAAACCAGTTGGCAGACATCACTCCTCTATCTTCCACCTGTATCTTCTCCAGGTTTCAGTCACTGGCAACCACTGACTACCTCATTTATGTTCAATATGCTTTGTGCCTGCTGAACACAGGTGTACTAAGGTACTGAACATTTACTGTGCTTGCTCCTTCCTAATGAAGGAACATATCCAGACTCATGAAATTGAATACTGGTGCATGAAGCTTTATCTTATGGCATTTCTGGAGGCTTGGAGGATATATATACTACTGTGCCTAAGTTATTCCTTTCTCTGCCTGTTCAATCTTCCTGTTCCCAAGAACAGAGAGTTTGAGCGACACCTGCAAGAACGTCATTTTTCCCACTTTTGTTGGATACATTTTACTGGAATAAACAATTTGGGACTTCTAACATGTGATTCACACCTAATACTGTCCCTATACAGGGATATAATTCAAACCCTGAAAAGGCCCAAGGTGAGGGCAAAAGGGGTTCCCTGGTGATTAGAGTAATGATTCCTGAGTTATGAAACAAAAAGGTGGATTTTCATAAGCCAAACATGGAGTGGGACAATCCATCTGCTTTGGAAAACTGGAGGACTCATAGCATGAGCAATGTTGGTTGAAGGTTGTTTGAAGTCACCAAGAGGGGATAACTTTAGATATCAGAAAAGATGTGTGTTTTAAAAACACCTCAGAATATGTTTAGCAGAAAGCCTATTGGCATGGGGAAGGAAATGGGTAGAATATGGACAGAAGTTTCATTTCATTCAGCCAAATGTATGAGGCAGGCTGTTACATATATTTATTTAAATAGCTAACCCATTTTTAAAGGGGAGAGTCAGAATATTACTCTATTAGAAGCACATATGTATATATTTCTGAGCATGCACAGAGGAATAAATATAGGGCCTATTTTGATGCAACACTAAACCATAGTTTAGATTTAAGAACTGCAGTGAACATGAGCCATAGTGAAGCTCTGGGTTCACAATCTCCACTCTTCTACTTGCAGAAGAAGAAATCACAAAGCTTCAGTTTTCTATTTTAAACTGACTGGAATTAGGTGGAAGAAAAATAGCAACAAGCAAGCTGGACAAACATTAGGAAAGTATTAAAATGTTGATATTTGGCTTGACAATCACAGCAATTTAAAATTGCAGCTAACTGCAGTGTGAGAGAAAGAAAAGTTACAGACTGAATAAAAAATCTATTTCTTCCACTATGTTAAAATATATGGAATGATTATAAAAGATAGGCATAGTGCAAATTTATAAAAAGAATAAATATGACAACATTGGTTATCTAAGGAAATATGAAAAGAGAGGACAACACTGGCAGTTAAAAACGATAGGTAAGTGACAAAATAAATTGAGGGGCCTTAAAAAAAGGAAAACTAGAAGCCTGGTATGATTTTAAAAATGTGTGAGGAAAAATTCTGACAGCCGAACCTAAATTCAAAGAAATAACTAGTTATTTCAACTGTGAGGAAAAAAATGAAATTTTAAAATAAAGGAAGAGATTTTTTAACGCAAAGAAACAGATAGTGGGAGAATGAAACAAAAAAGCTGGAAACAAAATAGACAAATGGCAATCATTTCCTTGGGTATCCACTTATGAGTATCTAATTTCAAAACTTGGTTTAATGTCTGGTTTCAACTTTCAGTTTATGTAGCAATTCATATAATTCCAGTTCAGCTTTTACAGACTACAGTTTGTATAGAGCCTCTCTTTTCCTGCCAAAGGATTAGACTGAAGGATAAATTTACCATTCTTGCTTGGCTTCAAAAACACAATGACAGTTTTGACTGCGCAAAACATTTCTAATCTTGTGTGAAACCTCCTATAAGATCTCAGCTACACATAATACTCAAATTGCTGAGTGTTATCAGACTACTAAAGCCTCATAAAAACAATAACCCCAACCTCTATAAACATGCAGACCTTTTCAATATGAAGTCTTCCCCTAGTATTACTACACTTAGTATTTTGTGAAGTGTTGAATTCACTGCTTTCCTTTTATAGAGAGCACTGAAACTGTCTAAGTGCTGGGCTATCCTTCATTTAAATTAACCTACAGAAAAATCATTTTCATTTCTTTCAAAGTTCAACACAAGGTGAACTGTTTTGGCTGCAATTCTTCTGTTAACTTCTCCATCATGGACTGCATTAGATGAAGTAGGTTAACTGCATTTTTGTTTGGGTCATTGTCTATTACTCATGTTCTGCATTGTAATCTGAATAGGATGAATGACTGCAATAAAATTTGACTGGCTGATTGAAACTATCCATTCTAACATGCTCCTCCCTCTAAGGACGTAATCACTTAAAAAAAAACCAGACACAGCTAATATATTGTGTTTCATTAACAACAAGCTAAAATGGCAGTCAGCAGCAGCAGTTAAAGAAAGCATACTTACAATATTTGAATAAGTAACAAATGCAGTGACAACAGTAAGTAAACCCTTGACATTGTAAGGGCTATCTCCAGCATGTATGACTGATGACATTAAAAAGTGTTGTCCAAATAATGCCAGTTATCTCTTAGCAGCGCACCAAACAAGCAACACAAACACATGTGAGAGTCAACATGAGGACAATCAATGATAGGAATACTCAAGATTTCAGTGCTCTTAAATTGTGACTAAGTACCTCTAAAGCACAACAGTCTGCGATACAACACATAAACATTCACAATAGGGACGAAAATATAATGTTGGTACCTATTCATGCATTCAGGTGCCCTTACACTGGACAGAGGGAGAAGGAAAGGCAGGTTCTCTCTCATATTGCACAGAAGGAGAAATGAAGAGCAAACCCCAAAAGCATAAAACAAGGACAAAATGTTAAAAGAGCAGAAATCCTACAAAAATATTCATAGAAAGTTGACATAACGAATAAACAGGCAAAATTACTCCTTTTCACAAAATGCCTGTATTTTTCAGGAGTCTAACTACTCAAAATGCCCAATCTTAATTCCTTCCATGGAAAAGAACAAAAGCAATTTTAAATGCAATCAACTTGGTAGTTCTGAAAGGGAACAATTAAGAATTGGTTGGCCAATTTAACTGTACTCATTGCCAAGGAGCTCTGTAAGTTCCTAGCAGTTTGCCTTCCAAGTTGCCATCTGCCTCTTTCTGATCAGCCAATCTAAAACAATACAGAAGCTCACAGGAAATATGCAATAAATCCACTTGATTTGCCTATATTAAGATCTCTGCAGCTAACTACAAGAGACCATATTTAAGGTACAAGAAAACAGTTTAAAATGCAAAGTTGTACAGCTGAGTAATGTACAATAAATACTTTTTGGGTCCTAATGTTCTTTGCAAAGGAAAACGGTGTGTATGTGCATGTGCGCCTGTCTCAGATAAGCATGAATTTTATTTTAAAATAATTAAATACAAAGGCCTTCTAAATATCCTGCAATATTTTTGAAATGTGCCCTACTTTTCAAGAAAGGAACGGGTTGGACTGACCGCATTCACTTCATCAACATTATTTTGGGCTGAAATCCTATACATACTTACCTGGATGTAAGTCCTATTGAATGCAAAATGCATTGTTTCTGAGTAGATAAGTATAGGACTGCAGTTATAATTATTTAAAAAATATCTCTTCATTGTAACATTATAGCTAGGCTTTATTTTGTGGATAAAGAAGCAATATGTCAATATTTATGGCACAATAAACATTTTCGAAAAGAAAGTGCAAACATTTAGGAAGGCTATACCTTGAATACTTTTTACAGATCAAATTGACTACTATGAAACATTCAATAGACGAATATAGGTATTTCCTAATGTTATACGATACTATTTACTTGAATGTCTGAATAATTTAAATTTACTCCTGCATAATTATGTTTATGATTGCAGTCATATTAGAATGCATTCTAATAAAAGAGACAATAAAAATCCAAAAGTTGCAATTATTTCTTATATATAATACATGAATTCAGATGCAGCATTGGAAAACGAATTATATTGTGTTAGCCCTTAGTTTACAGAAAAGAGAACAGTGCTGCAAATAAGATAAATAACTAGATAGCTGGCATTTAAGGGCCCATTTAAGTATCAATATTTTAAGCTACAACCTGAACATCTGGAATGAACTGATTATAATGGAAGCTGTGAAGAAAGGCAGTATATAAACAAAATAAAATCTTCCTGATAAATGAACATTACAATTATTGAGTTAAATACAACTTTTCCTTTTCTCTAAGAAGGGCTTTTTCTTCAGTTAAAGCAATGCTTTTGCGGGGGAAGGCAACTTACATAGGAAGACTTTTGTCCCCAACGCATGTGAAAGGGCTTATATTTCTATTAATTTATCCTTGCATAGATCCCATCCCCCACAAATACACTTCTAAGATACGTTTAGTCTGCTTTAAAATTTCAAGATGCATTTAACAGCACTCAGCAAATTAAATGGATTTCATAGGTAATGAGTGATAAAATTCTAGTCTGACAGAACTTTTGGTACTTCTGAGCTGATGAAATGAAACACTACAATAAGCCATTTTAAAATACTGCTTTGCAACTCCTAGAGTAAATTAATACTTTGCCCTCCTAGATAGTAATGTACATATTTGCACTGAAGTGAGGCAGCAAGATACTTGCATATAAACCTGGGATGAAAGAGCAGACAAATTATTGAAACAGAAGAATATAAATACTGCAGGCCATGTAAAATATCAAGTGGATACTTTTATAAATTAATTTATGATGCCTAATATTTACCAAAGATGAAGTCACAATTTAACAAATGTGATAGATATCAATTCAAGAATGAATATAGTTTTAACTTCCAGGGGAATGGCAACTTGAATGGCAACAGCTTGATGCCACTCCTTTCCTTATCGCGTTCAGGAAGGTATAAATTGCTTCTCGAGAGTTATTTTTGCCTCTCTGGCAGGTGAGCATAAAGATTTTGTTTATTGCTCTGATAATGTTACTTCCAGTAAGGTTACTTCAAATGAGGTCAGAGTCTCCCCCCACCCCACCCCGCCAACATGTACTTTCACTTTTGTTTTCTTTCTCTCTTCTTTTTCTTTTTATTATTCTATTTTGCATTGTTTTTCTGTTTTTGCCAAGGGATGAACAGTAACACTTTAATTTGCTGCAGTTTGGATTTTTAAGGCATTTTCTGTCTGCATACTTTAAAGGGATTCTGAAATGGATAATCGGATGACTAACGAAATTTTAATGCAGGCTGTTTAAAGTTTCTGTCTTAGAACTAAAAATTGAGAAGTGTGGTTGGTGTAAACTGGGCTTGGCATGAGAATACTAGCTGGGAGTACTGTGGCTTTTTAATTGAAGAATAACTGCATCCTCCAGACAGCCTGGATTTGAGGCTAAGATTCTTTCACAAGGCATTCCTGTTTGTATGCAGTATTTGAAACAGATATTTTACAATACCTTGTTTTACTTGTAATAAGATCTTATTTTGCAAAATCTTTGGTATTACTGAAGAAATTAACTACAGACATTTCCAACTGTTGTGACTGAGATTACAGTGTGCTGGGTGAGATGATCTCTCCTTTTCTCCATCATCATTTTCTGAGAAGAGGCTGCCTATGGGAGTTGAAAGATTCTTTGTCACTGTTGCTGATCCGACTTTTTTTTAAAAGGCAACTGTATCTCCCCAGGGCTCTGACAGGAAGGGGAGGTGTGATCTTTTGGATATGTTCCATCTCTGATCTCTTTGCTTAAGGCTTTATGGAGAAAATGAAGTCCTGAGGCTGGGGCAAAGTGAGTTGGACTTCAGCATCACCTTGAGAAAAGGGAAGGCTGAGGCCCCCTGCTGTGAAAGCAAAGCTTGAACAATGTTTCTATTAAACAAAACAACTTATGAAGCCATAGACTGATTGAAGATCTGTTCGAATAAGTAGTGTATTATAGACTGATTAACTGATTTTACTTAATTTTGCTTTTGCTTTTTCTGCTTTTTTGTTTTTGTTTTCCTTCTCTCTCTCCTTTTCCTTTTCTTTCTTAACCTCTGTAATCTCTCCTTCCTTTTCATCATCATCAAAGTCTGCACTGCTTTTGAAGCTTTGTTGAATTGTGAAATTATTTTAAAAAGCAAAAATAAAAAGAAAAGAAGAAAGAAAAATAAAAAATAAAAAGAATGTATACAGTTTTAATTAGAAGGATTTTGGATGTAATATAGATGTATTAACTTTTGCCATCACCAAGATGAGTTCCTCTTTAAACAATTTTTCTTCTGGTAGATCATAAGCATGTATACTTCTAATATTAGCCACTGTGTGTCATCTAATATTCTTTTGTAGGGACAATCCTAATCTACAAGTAGTGCCTAATCACAAAAATAAAATAAAAAAATCTGAGTTTAAAAGAATAGCTATAAACAAAACATAGTTCTTGCTTTTTTTAACTGACAATGAAATAAAACTCCTGAACTTTGCTCTTATTTCTAAGACAGATCAAGGATTCAGTCATGCACAACATTCACAAAATGCAGCATTACATGTTCTTTAGTGGGGAAATATGTTCAAATATTTAAAATTAGGCTGAAGCATTCAGCACACTGTAGCAGCAAACCCTAAATTCAAAATGATTTCCCAAATCTAGTCAAATTAATGCTGGGCATTTTTGACAGTCACCTCTTGTGTGACTGGAACACACTTCTGCATGTGCCTGGAGAGAGAACCCCTTTTTCCACAACACCCCACCCCTCCAATCTTGGAATACAAGAGCTGCTGTTAAAAGGCAGAGCTTAAAAGCCTCCTCACACAAGCAGAGCAAGCAACTTTGTCAGTCTTCATTGTGGCTGAAGTATTACTACTATTACTACTTTTAAAGGTAATTTGCTACTTAGGTTTAAGTCCAGGATGGCCTCCCCTCTAGATGGTTCCATGACCAACTGATGTAAAATATTGACCAAGAATGTAGATATGTCATCCTAAAAAAAATTAGAAGGCTTCAAGTCTACATGAAAGATCTGCACACACAGAAGGACTCTCCGTATTTCCCTTCCAACTGCAGCTTATCCCATTGCATCAGATACAAGTCAAGGATGAGCAAACTGGCTTTCCAAAGAAGATTTTCTGGAAGACCTGGAGGCTGGGAAAGGAAGGAGGAGTTCAGATGCATGTGCAGAATCGCTATGACTCTACATATACATGAAATGTATGTGAGGAAGTGAGACAATATTGCCAAAGTCACACGATATTTCTAAAATGTGGCAGGTTTATATGTTAAATCATCACAAGCTTTGCAATCACTAAATGTACCTTAAAGGAATACTTGCGGTTTATATGATCTTCAGGTCCAACAGGTGATATTACATAGCTAGGCAGTGGTATACTTCCAAGAACAGATTCTTCTCTGCTATCTTTTGAATGAAGAAACAAACAGATTAACCTCCATATTTCAGCAGGGACACTAAAATGCATTCATCACGATGTCTAAAACAACTTTTGCAAGGGACCATATCCAGTGCAACTCAGACAAACTGTGCTCTATGAAGGTTTTGTTCTTGTTTATTCTTTGTTCTTTGGGAGCTGGGGCAGTTGAACAAAGACAGGAACAAAAATATTATAGTCACATAAGCCATTTGGCAGTACAGGACATACTTGTATCCAGGTACTGTATTGCTACTGAGAGAAAGGGTGACATAAAGGGTAAGAAAGTCTTTTGCTCAGTGCATCCAGAAGGTTCTAGGTTCAATCCCTGGCATTTCTGGTAGCAGATGATGTGGAAAATCTCTCCCTGAAAGCCTGAACAACAACTGAAGTAAGAGCAGGAAGCATCAGCTAAGACTGGTATCTAGTCTCGTCTGCTATAAAGCAATTTATTATTTCTGCCCACAATGCTAAACACCGAATTCTACTTTTTCAACCACAGCATATCTTATACTTGGAAATTCTTTCCAAGAACATAGGAAGAGCCTTGTTGCTGGTGCATTAGTCTTGCATCCTGTTTCTTAAAGAGAAGTAGGGCATGGAAACAACAGCACTCCCTTGCTATTTGCTTTCCAGAAACTGGAATTCAGAGTCACATTTATGTTAGCTTCTCCTCTTCCACCTGCTCCCACCCCAGGACACAACATACATAACTATTTTAATAGGAAATTAGTTCCTTTGGCCATGTTCTTAGCTAGGGAATACATGGATCAATTCATGTGTAGATTGTATGTATAGTATTAAAGTTAGCTGGCAACCCCTTTTTCCAGAAACAAAACAACAGATATCATATTACAGAAATGATGCATGACAGAAACTTAAGCCAAACATTAATATTTTATTCCATACCACAGTGAAAAGACCAAGGCCTTTGCGTTTTCCAGTTGCTTATGATAATTATTCTTTAGAAAGTCAGTACAATATCCTTAGCAAGCCAGAATTGTTTGGAGGAGACAAGAAAGAATGTACTACAGCCCAACTAGAGCTTTTGCTTTGTCACCAAGGATTGCATATGATAATTGCACCATCAGTATAATGCAAAAAATGTATGTGTGTTCTCAAATCAAAAGCTGAGAAATATCTGAGAGTAAAATCTACATAAAATAAGCCTCCCTGAAATAAATGAAAGTGAGAGAGACAGCAAGGAAGGGAAATAATATTTAGTATTTTCCTGGAAGTGTTGACCCCTAAAAAGCTTAGTTTCTAAATTTACAAAAATACACTTTGTGGAACAACTCTAAGGCTCATAAACATTTTAAAAGTCAGAGCTTTCTTTACTAACCTTTATAATAAAATAAGCAATAATCAGCAAGCACAAACCACCGTCTTTTCCATAATCTCATTCCAGAGCTATCCTGAAAATACAAATAATAATTTGTTGTCTTAAATTCATAACACATATAACAACACAGCTGTGTACTAAATAGAATCTTAAACGGCTATATATCTTCTTTAAGATATAAAATTATGCTCCTCTAGAGTTGTGTGCAGCTTTGGCAAAAACCACTGTATATCAGACCAGTATCATTAATTTCTCACAGCTTTCTGTTTTGTTGGGAAATTTTGTCATGCTCATGAAGTAAAGGAGATTCAATTTCATTAAGCAGAAATGACTGATGTACAGACAGACATTAGTACCCTGGATTGTGTGTATTTGTGTGTTACGAACACACACAGACATATGAACTTGTATTAAATGCTATACAATTTCGGGAATAGATTTTTCAAGATTTCCATGGTAATATTGATGTAGATGGGGTCAACCTGTAAAACTGTTTAGCACAATGTCATACATTAACTCTTAATGTTAACCCCATTCTTTCCAGAAAATTGACCTGCTGTCCACTGCTCTCATGTAATTTATCACAATAAAGCTAGTTAAGATAATATCAATTTATGGGAAATGTAGTAAACAGCATTGTGAAATATTAAACAATGCTCAGTTATATGAGGGGTCTTAAATAAGTTTCTGCACTTTTATATTTATTTATTTTTGCTGATGGCATTAAAAAGATGGTAAAACACTGGGAAAAATGCATCACAAAGGAAGGTGACTATGTAGAAAAGTAATGTAATTTGTTTTTGACATTCTTAATAAACAGAGTTTTTAAAAGTGTGGAAACTTTTTGAAAACCTCGTATTTACAGATATGAATATTTCTTTATTACTTCTTTATCCCAAGTTGTTCAGTACCTAAAGCTCCATAATAAGTATATGCTGCACTTTAAAATTGTAAACCTAGTTCTCTACAACCAATTACAATATCCTGTATCTCTTTCACCACATCATTGCATGACAGTAGTATGCTGAACTACATTATTTACAAAATAAAGAAAAACTTTATCACAATTATGGACAGGCTATTTTCATCAAAATGTCACTATTTAGTCATACATAACCCCAAAAGGATAGTACATTTTTTATTATGATGGACTAATACTGATTTGATTTTCTTTTTTCTTTTTTTTCCTGAACTACTTGTCCATTAGATATTTCATAAAGTAAACATATACACAGGATTTTCTACACAGAGTGTGTATCTATTCAATGCTGTATTTACACACACACACACACACACACACACACACACACACGGAAGGAAGTTTAATGGATCAATTCTGAGATTTCCTGATTGTACCAACTGTAAAGAGAAAACTGAAGTTCTAGGCAAAGAGCTCAAACTTTTTCAAATGCTATACAAAAGGACTTCATATTTTCCAGTTAGCCTTAATTTAATTCACTGAAACACATACAAGTGGATAATTATATAATTACCTGCTTATGAAGCCAGCCTCTTACCACAACAGGAACATTAGGGTTTCTCCTTATAGACTGGTCCCTTTTCCCAAAGCTGTGAATTTTATTGCCAGATTTCACCACCTTTAATAAAAATGCCCCAAATGTATCAATAGTGTTTACACTATAAGAGATAAATGTGCACAGTGTTCTATTTATTTATTAGTTTTATACAATCCTTTTTCTTTTTCTTTTTTAAAGAACTCAAAGTGGCTTAGGTCTTTTTCCTCCTCCTGCTTTTAGTCTTATCACCACCACCACAACGATGTGAGGTAGATTGGGCTGAGAGTCTGTGACTGGCGCAAAGTCATTCAGCTGCTGATTATGGCAACTGTCAAATAGTCATTCAAAGAGGCATCTGAAGCTTCAGACAACTTTTTGGGCGGTTCCCCTACCATTCCAGGTAAAGAAATTGACTGGATTGGCAATGGAATTTTCTCCACTTGCACTTGAGGGTATCACATTAGCTTAAGGGAGTGGGGCAGGGCAAGCCAAGTGACACACAGAGCATTTTGTCACCATTCTCTGTGGTTCAGCATTTCCTGCATGAGGCAGCTGCTAATGGTAGAACCAGCCCAAAGCCAAAGCCTGGCCCAAAGCATACTGAACCACAGCATCAACATATCCAAGGTGGGCTCTAAATCAAATCTGTAGAAACGTCTTTCCCCAGCCTTCCACCAGCAGACCTTTTTCCATTCACAGACACTGAGTCAAAATCCAAGCTGCTATCTGGTTTGTTGTGTGAAATTCCAATCAGAATAATTATCAGTGATATCCTGTGCTATAACACACTCAAAACGGGGAAAAAGCAGTGCCTGAAATTGAGACTTTAGACTTTTAAAGGAGCTATGGCATAACTTGGACTATGATAATTATTTACTCTGATTTATTTCTTTTCTCTTCTGCAGTAATAAAAATTCAACAAACTGAATAACAACAAATTCTCACGTGAAATGTTATCTGCAACAACTGCCTCTAGTACTAGTACTCTAGTGAAAATAAAAAAAAAATTCAAACTGCAGCTGACAATTTGAATTTCCTGCTGACAAATCTTACTGTACAAAATACATTTAATATTTATAAATTCAAGTGACAATCTATATTCTAGTTCACATATTCATAATGAATCCATCAAATGTATGGTACACACATTTTATATTGTACACAGTTATACTCTAATCTTTACAAGCATTATATTTTCATAGTCATACATTTTTGTGAAATGCTTTTAACTAACAGTAAAACACACACAAATGCAAGCTAGAAAATAAAGACAGCAATACTGAAAGGCAGAGGACTGAAAAACTAACAGAACCCCATTCCCACAAATGTTCATATAGAAATAATAGCCTGCTAAATCAAAATATTCAGACATGGGATAGATAAGTTAACTACAAATTGCAGCAAGTTCTCATCTGGCAGTATTGTACAATACTATGTAGAGCAAAGCAAACTTTCAATCTATGAGCTGCCACTCCTGTCACATCTTTGTGTTGTCACCACTAAAATTCATAGTAATGGCCAAAATGGTCAGTTTATCCTCTAATTTTGAAACTAAACCAATGCAAACTGGTAAAGAAGGAAGGAAGGAAGGTAGGAAGAAAAGCTTGTTTTCAAGGCAAATTTGTCCATTTTATCAATTGGTAGGATTTTCCAGCAAATAATGAGGGTAAATTGCCAGATTTTTGCCACCTCACGTACCTCATGGTACTTCAGGGGCCTCATGGGGGCAAAACTGGCCCCAGGCTTCCTGAAATTGTACAACCTTGAAGTAAAGTTATTGAACAGAAAAAGGGGGCAGTGGAAGCTTTGGCTTCCATTGGATTAGCACTTCCTAGGACACAAGTTTTTCATAGCCCTCATTAAAATGGAGCAAAGGGTGAAATATTTGTTATCTCTATAGAATAGGAAAGTATCCTTGTTTAGATTTATTATGTTTTTAGTGTAATACTTTATACCCTACATTATAATATTTATATCCTAACCTTTGGATCACATCAGTTTCCTATGCAAATATGCATGAGTTTCCCTACCCATAAGGGATACCCTTTCACTTCTGACTTGGAGGCAGGTTCATAAAGATGTACTATCCAGTGAAATGAATGGTGCAGCAAAACACTCAACTACAGTGAAGATGTTAGGTGAATGTTTATGGCCAATAAATACAATAGAACAAATACCTGTGATTTTTTAAAAAATCAAGCAATGAAAAGGAAAGCATAATGTCTGAGAGATTAGGCAGCTCCTAATTCAAATATTTGTTTAGCCATGAATTTATGTATAATCTGAAGATGACTGATATGCCCTTTCTGTCAGGATCTAACAAACTAAAATGATCACCTTGCTCAAAAGCTAAGCTGAACCCTTTGATATAATTGATCATTCAAAATATAGAAAAATTTAGCCTTACCTTGGGGGCAGGTTTTGTATCTACAGTGGATGTAGTTACTGCAGTAGATGTTTCACTGACCATGCTTGAAGGTCTTTGGTTTTGGTTTATCTGATGCTTGGGCATATGTGAATTCTTCCTAGAAAGGAAATAATAAAACGCACTTAAGTTATTTACCATATTTTGCCCTAAAATTCTCTTTGTCTCTTGTATGCAGCAGGCATAGATTCTTATTCAGAAGCTACTGCTAACAGACACATACTCAGTTTCTCCATTGTACTATATAATTATTAGTTATACATTTTGGCTATTATACATACATAAGATACCTGTATCATATTAACATACTTATAGATCAATAGATTTTAAGAGACAAATAAGTTGCTGCTAGCAGTGATTGCAATTTTCTGCACAATCTATGTCAGTAAAACTTATTGCTTCTGTATATTCAAATGAATTTTAAGTTACACTCAAATTAACTATAAGCTATCTTTATATTTAAATGTTTCAACTGTTAGAATATCCATTATGTTGTCAGGAAAGCTGCCATACTGCACAATACATTAGAAAAATAATCAAGGTCATAGGAACAGGTGAGCAGTGCCTGCTTTACGCTCTTTTATCTGGAAAACTTTAGGGGTGCAGTCAGTTGCATGTTTTGCTTTGTTTTGTTTTGTTTTGTTTTGTTTTGCTTTGCTTTATTTTATTTTGTAAGTAGCTAATGCACTACTTACTTAATGTAAGCTGGTACAATGCATTTTGTAAGCTGGTACAATGCATTTTGTAAGCTGGTAAAAAGTACAGTAGTTGACTAAACTATGTGTGGTGCCAATTATAGTTAGCAATCATGGGATTTTTTAAAAAGTAAATTACAGGCTCAGGGATTCAATCTGGATTGAACTGCAGTGACAGAAGGGTTAATAAATCTTACAAACCAGCTAGTTTCTGATCAGGAGGCCACAGTTGCAACAGAATGGTGTCTCATTTAGTCTGGCCTTCAAAATACCTTTTTGACTATACTTATTCAAATGTCAAGCTTAAAAGGAAAACATACTTTTCTGTTAGTGCTGGCTCTGTTTTAAAAAAAGGGGGGTGTCTATTTGTTGCAGAAGACTGGGAAAGAGTGATGAGCAGTTATTGTTGAGTTTTGAAATCTGCTGTTAATACACATATTTATATACATTTGCCACTAACCAGGTTTACTAGATACGAGCTTTCCTATCAGGATTCCTTAAAATTGAAATAAAAAGTGAGAAAAAATCCTTCAGCTGCAAAGTATTGAAGCCCCTGCATGCCACTTCATACACTAAAAATATTTTCAGTATAATAACAGAGAAGGAGCAACAAAGGAAAACATATCATAAAATATAAATATACAATAATAATTAAAACAATGCATACACAATAAATACACAATAATCTTCTCATGATATGAGAGGAAGAACATAAAGAGGGTTATATGTATGTAACATTTCTATTTATATGACACTGTGGTTATTTGATTATTTTGCTGATTACTTAATTAATTCTGTAATTATTTCTATATTCCTGATTTTGTACTCTGTTTTATTCTCATTATAGCAAGAGCAATGAGATCTTCAGTTCACTGAGTGACAGATGTGTATTGTTGCTTCTGCCCTTGAGCCCTTTGCACCTGTAAAGGCTCTCTGTATCCACATTTCCTCTCCAATTTTTATACCCACAATTTAAAGATGCAATTTTGAAGCAAAAGCACACCTGTTATTATCACAGATTTTTCAAGAACAAAATTTATGCAAGCAACAATATTCAACCAAAAGGAAGCCACTAGAAGCATTGACCTCGTTACATCACCTGCATTTTGCAGATACCTGGTTTCTTCTTAATATAGTTTCCAATATGCATGAAACATCAATATTTTGTTGAATCAGTATCAATTTTAATCTACAGAAATACTACATAGGAAAGTTAAGAAAACCTTCCATTGATTTGACTGCATAAAACATTCCTTTTCTTCATTCCATTGAACTATGACCTCCTGTATGTCTACTTTATTACATTCCAAAACACTTTTATAAGCAGCTATTGCAGGCTTAGTTTCTGTGAGGAACCAATTAATGTGAGCCGTCCAGAGACACAGAGTGATTGGAGGGGTTAGAAATATCCCAAATGGATAAATAAATAATTTCTTCCAGCGGTGCAGGAAGTGCAGTGAAAAAGGTAAAAAAATCTATTAATTGTTCTAAAATAAAAATTTCATTAAGCGCTCAACTCTTCTATTTTCAAAGTTGGATTCTTCCATAAAGTTAATTAAGCATGATAATATGAATCAAACCAGCAACCATTGCATTCTATATCTCTCAGAGACAGATGCCAGCGAAGTTATTCTTTTTAATATATACCTAGATCCTAACACCATCTAGCTAGAAAGGGGAATCAGATAGTTGATTTCAAAACAATTCATGGGGGAATATAAAAAGAAAAAAGTTTCTGATCATTACTGTGGGTTAACAAATACGTTTTATTATATATACTAAGATCTAGAAAATTAAATACACTTTCTTTAATTGACAATTACATCTTTTTCAGTAAAAAATATAATGGATACCCACTCTAAATAAGTTTCCAAAATGTTACATAAAGTTTTTGAAAATATGTTTCAGGTATATATAAAGAAATACTATGTAATACAAAAAAAGTCAAAACATTTATATTCACTATGTTAACTTCACCTCAAGCACTTAAGTGATGCCAATCTTATCAAGACAAGATAATTACACCACTACTAAACTTATATACAGTTAATCACTTGCAAGATCATTTGCTACATCATACATATTTGTAGGTCTGATCATTCTGACTTTTATCTTTGCTGTTAGTCAATATCAACACTATAGTTTGCCATTCAGACATAAAGCCATTCTTATATCTTCTCCCATTCATCCCCACTCCCAGTGATGCAGACAAGATGGATATCCTGCTGGTAGGCGGTATAGCCTCCCAGGTAGGTGTTTCTAACCCTGTTCTGGATGGGACTGCACTCCCCCTAAAGGACAGGATGCGCAGTTTGGAAGTGCTCCTTGACCCTGGAATTCCAGGTGATGGTGAGGAGCACTTTCCTTCAGCTTCAGCTGATCCATCAACTGCGCCTCTATCTGGATGGGCAGTGCCAGGCAGCAGTGACCCATGCCCTGGTAACTTCCCAATTGGACTAATGTATCACGCTGTACGTAGGGCTGCCCTTGAAGACGGTCTGGATATTTCAGCTGGTTCAGAACAGAGCTGCCAGGTTAGGGACAGGCACATATGAACATATAACTTTGGTCCTTTTCCACCTACACTGGCTTCCAGTTGAAGCCTGGGCCCAATTTAAGGTGCTGGTGATGACCTATAAAGTCCTAAATGGCTTAGGGCCTGGTTACCTGAAGGAGCATCTCCTTCCATATGTGCTTGCCCAGGGGCAGATGCCCTTCCCTGGGTGCCCTCCCTGAAGGTGATTAGGAGGGTGACTACCTGGAGAAGGACCTTCTCTGTGGTGGCACCCCAAATGTGGAACTCACTCCCCAGAGAGATTTGCCTGGCGCTATTACTTTATTCTGATCGGCACCAGGCCAAACCCTTTTTATTTTCCAAATGTTTTAAGACCTGACTGTTTTAATTGGGGTTTCATTATTAGTTAAATATTAGGACGCTCGGGGTTTTTTTTTTTTTTTAACATTTTGTATTGTTAAACAGTCCCAAGACCTCGGAAATGGGACGGCCTACAAAAGTTTTAAATAAATAAATAAACGAGCAATTTTGTTGCTATGACAATTCCCATGTAGTATTACATTGGAGTCCTAATGTAAAACCTTCAATTCCCATTGATAAGGCAAATAAGAAGACAATCTAAGCTTAGATATAAAGTATGAAATGTTTGTTAATTTATAGTAAAAGGCCTTTTAAATTTTACCAGAATAGGTTATTCAAACAGTCTAACAATATAAATGCTCTAACTGCCATAATAAATAAATGCAGACAAAAACAACTCCCCATTCCACCATATTTCATTGGAAGGATGATGAGAATCCTGTTAAATATAAAGCAAGTTTATCTTTATGATCATCAGTTAAATTTTCTAATGAAATATATGGAACTTTTGTGAAAGACATAAGATGGCATAAGCAATTGTTATTAAAATCTATAGCCAATTATTTTCAATCAATAGCATCAATATGCTAAGCACAGTTGATGCACTCAGCTTCTTCCTTTGATATCTGCCTTTTCTACTTTTTCTGCTTTGCATAATAAGCACAGCAAGACATATAGAATACTTAACACCCTACTATGCAAGCTGGCATATGTATCCTTAGGTGGGCTGGAGTGGCTGCGTGAAGGACTATTTTCATTTTTAGGGGGAAAAAACCCAGGATGCACCTCATACATAACCTAGACACTTATGTGCTACCACTAATTTCCTAGAAAGAACATAATAAGCTGACATTTCTTAGTAAGACCCAGTCTGTATTCTGCAACATACTTTAATAATACTGAGTCAAGACTGGATACAAACAGAGACTAGTACACAAATTACAATCAAACTGTACCAAAAAAAGAGCACATATTATGATTATCTGACATTGTATTGCTTACATGAAATATCTGAAATCCTTTCACTGTATAAATAAAATTCATTTTATTATGATGTCTGCAAATATTGGAGGCAGCAGCATCAAAATCCTGCTTTAGGGTAATAGGCATGGGGTAAGACCCATTGCAGTTCAGCTGACTAGTGTCTCTCAATGAATGTAAAGTGCTAGAACCTTGAGAATCCAAAAGATTCACTTTTGGAGCTGCAGTGGAGGAAGATTGATCTGTCTGAACTACTACACAGAGTGTTCTTGTTCCACAGCTTGTGTTGTGCTCTTGAACCACGGACTATCTCTGGAGGCCCAAGTCAACTCGGTGGCCAGAGGCATCTTCCTTTAACTGCAGAGAATACAGTAAAACCTTGGATTATGAGCATAATTCATTCCGGAAACATGCTTGTAATCCAAAGCACTTGTATATCAAAGCGAATTTCCCCATAAGGTTCAGTGGAAATAAGGTTAATCCATTCTGTAACTATTTTTTTTAAATCACAAAAATTTGAAGTGGGCACAATAGCGATTGCAGATGCATTCGGGGGGGGGGCGACTGGTGCTCAGCTGTGATGTGACGCTCAGCAGGCAAAGTGCGCATAATACTCGTACTGCAAGACATCGCTTGTTTATCAAGTTAAAATTTAGGAAAACTTTTTGCTTGTCATGCAAAACACTTGCAGACCAAGTTACTCGCAATCCAAGGTTCTACTGTATATCAACTTTACCTCTACTTGTATAGATAGAGTCTGGCCACAGCTACTCATGCACTGGTAACATCCAGATTAAATTACTGTATTCAGCCTTACATAGAACTGCCTTTGAAGATGGCCCAGTGAATTCAACAGAACCAAAATCAGGCCACACAGTAGTAGCAGGAGTTAGTTTGCGGGCCCACACAACTCCAGTTTTATACAAGTTCCAATGGTTCTCAGCTGAAGCCTGGACCCAATTTTAAGTGCTTGTCTTGAGATATAAAGCCCTAAACAGCTTACCTGTTATACCTAGGTGGACTACCTGAAGGACCACCTTCTCCCATATATGACTACTCACCGATTAAGATCTGGACAAGAGGTCCTTCTAAAAGAATCATCCCTCATGGTGGTGAGTGGCAAACAGGAGGAGGACCTTTTCAGTATTTGCTCTCCCTTTATGGAACATGCTGCCCAGAGAAATTTGCCTGGCTCCAATACTGTTTTCTTTTTAGTACGAGGCAAAACATTTCTCTTTTCCAGTTAATTTCATAATTGATTTTAACAACTGATTTTAAATATTTTATCTGGTTGTCCTCACTTGTTATATAACCACTGTTGTATTGTCACTGTTGTTTTATATGCTTTTAAAGTTTTACAAGGGATGCAAGTGGTGCAGTGGTTTAAACTGCTGGGCTGGTTGATTGAAAGGTCACCGGTTTGAATCTGCACAACGGGGTGAGTTCCCGTTGTTCTGTCTCAGCTCCTGCCAACCTTGCAGTTCGAAAGCATGCAAATACAAGTAGATAAAAAGGTACCACTTTGGTGGGAAAGTAACAGCATTCTGTGCACTTCAGTGTTTAGTCATGCTGGCCACATGACCACGGAGACTGTCTGCAGAAAAATGCTGGCTGCCTGAGCTAGGAAACGGAGATGAGCACCGTCCCCTAGAGTCAGGCATGACTGGACTTAACATCAAGGGGAAACCTTTACCTTTACTAAAGTGTTACTGTTTTAATTGTTGATACTGATTATTGTTATAAGCTGCTTAGAGAGTCCTACTGGGAAAGTTAGTAGCATACAAGCATGAAAATAAATAAATAAATAAATAAATAAATAAATAAATAAATATTTAAAATGTCACTTAGGCCTGGTGTGAAACATACAACAAAAGCAAGTGTGAAGACTCTAGGCTGTACCTTTTCAGGCTGCAGATTGGGAAGGAGTTCCATTTTTATGGAAGGAATTCCATTTTCTATCTGTGGGGATTACTCTCCCCATGTAAAAAAAGAACAAAAACAACTCTATGTTAGAAGGAACTAACATATCACTGTGAAAGGTTCTAACTAAATCTGCCCCTTGCTATTCTAGTTTTCTGTCTGCAGATAAATATTTTTTGTTTACACTAGAGGATTCCTCAGACTCAAGATCTTTCAACCTCAGTCATAAGTGTTTTACTACAGAAATCTAGCACTTCATTCTGCTACACCTGTCAATAAAGTCTTAAATGCTTGCCAGAAGGAAGAACTTGCTTGCCTAACTACTCAACTTGGGTGCACTTTAACTTTGTTCCTGTCAGTATTCAGAGCTGCTCCAGACAAATACTGGAATTTATTTCTGGATTGGCAATGAAAATTACATATGGGATACCCATTATTTTAATAATGGATGAAAGGATGAAATAAAATTCACAGAAACTGTATTTCTTTCACTACAACTCCAGGAATTGGTTGGGGGTGGGGGAGAGGAACACTTCTGGCACCTGAATTCAACCAATGAGGGGTGTAATTAGAAAGGATGGTTAGAGGAAATGTGATTAAAATAATGTCTTGCACATCAGAAAATTTTGCCACCTAGGCATTTGGTAAAATTGATATACTTGGCTGTTTACTAAATTTACAAAGGCCTGTAGGAAAAGCTTTTCTCCTTCAGAGGACTTCTCATGTTACTATCACTATTTATCACTATTGACAAACACATAAAATCAAGTCACTCAAGCCACGTAACTGCAGCTTAAACATGAGCAAAAAGGAATTCACAAGAGAGAAACTGCTTAATTTAAATGAAGTAGTAAATTACCCACTTTTCTGGAATGTAAGAGAAGATTATATTAAATGGTTTCTTTAAATAAAACAAGTAGAAAAAGAGTCAAAATTACTGCAAAATAGCCCTTAAAGAGTAATTCTACCTCCACTGAGGAGAACTACAGGAAAGTCTCTGACTAAACCAAAGCCCAGCCAGCAAGGATGGAAAGAGGGAGGGGCAGCACTTGCATTCTTTGCCAGATTGCAGATACATATTTGTACACACACAGATGGAAACTGGCAAATATCAGCATCCATTTTGGGTGGATGGTAGTCAAGATAGCTGTACATCTGCAGTCTCTTCTGGTGTCTTTTCCTCTGTACAGCGGTTGAAAAAAGATCATTGCCGAAGTTTTTACAATGGCTGGAAGTGGACTCTGAATCTGAAGATCAAATAAATCCTACAGGACCTGGTGGCCCCTCCCAGGTATCATAGCAATGAACACAGAAATATGTTTGGGCTTAAAAAAAACCTTTTTGAAAAAACCGTTTAACATATTCTTATACAAAGAATGATACAAATATTTGTAACTTCGTGGCATTTTAGTTTCTGGTTTATCTTGCCTCCCTCTAGTTTCAGTTGCAGGTGTGGGGAGGTGGATCCAAACCACCTGGCAGCTTGGGATTCCCCTTTGATCTACATAGCTTATGGGGATCTGAGTGGTGGCCATGCACAGTAGGGGAATGGAAGGCAATCTACCTGGTGCTGTGCTTCTGCTTGAGGAATCACGGAATAGTGGAGTTGGAAGGGACAAGAAGGCCATCAGCTCCAACCCCCTGCACAGTGCAGCATTCCTAGTTAAAGCATCCCTCTAGATGGCTGTCTAGTTGTATCCTGAATGACACTAATGTGGGGGAGCCCACAACCTCCCTAGGTAATTGGTTCCATTGTTCTATTGCTTTAACAATCGGGAAAATTTCCTGATATCTAGTCAGAACATGGCTTCCTGTAACTTGAGCCTGTTATTCCATGTCCTGCAGACTGGGATGAATGAGAAGAGATCCTGTCCTTCCTCTTTGTGACAGCCTTTTAAGTACTTGTAGAGTGCTATCATATGCCCCTTCAGTCTTCTCTTATCAAGGCTAAACATGCCCAGTTCTTTCAATCTCTCCTCATAGGGCTCTGTTTCAGTCCACGGATTGTTGCCCTCCTCTGAACACTTTCCAGCTGCTCTGCATCTTTCTGGACACAGTACTCCAAATGAGGCCTAACCAGTGCTGAGTAAAGGTAAACTAGTACTTCATGGGATTTGGAAGTGCTATTTCTATCAATGCAGCCCAAAATAGCATTTGCCCTTTTTGCAGTCACATCACATCCTTGTCTCCTATTCAGTTTGTGATCTACAACAATTCCAAGATCCTTCTTACTTGAAGTGTTTCTGTGTATTCCCCACCTTTTAATGATGCATTTGATTTTCCTTTCCTAGGTGTAGGACTTAGTATTTATCTCTACTGAATATCATTCTGTTGTTTTTAGCCTAGCACTCAAACTTATCAAAATCACCTTGAATCTTCTGTCTTCCACTATCCCACTCAGTTTTGTGTTATCTGCAAATCTGATAATCATTCTCCACAGTTTGTCATTCAAGTCATTAATAAAAATGTTGAAGATCACTGGGTCCAGGACTGAACTCTGAAGTATCCCACTAGTAGCCTCTCCCCAGTTTGAGAAAGTGCTGTTGATGAGCACTTTCTCAGTATGATTCCAACTGTGGATCCATCTGAATGTTGTTCCATGTAATCTGCTTTTAGCTAGTTTGCTAATCAGGTTATCATGGGGTATTCTGAGTACAGGACTTGGTAGCTCAGGACTTCCCTTCACTTTCTGTGGCTGGAGCTCACCTGACTGGCAATCACACCCAGAACGGGGAATTGGCTCACCCTTCATCTCCCTGTGAGGAGGTAGGGAAAGTGACCCACCCATCCACTCCTCTGCCACTTGGCTGCATCTGCATGTTGGAAAGAGGAGCAAAAGTCACCTTGCACTGAATTGGAAAAGCAGCACGAGGCAGTTGACTCGCTCGGTTTCCATGTTTTTGATCTCGCTACTAAACCATGGGACCTCAGCAAGCAACAGCATGGCTGAGTGGTGGGGATGATGGCATAGGCCACTTTGCACTGGGTTTCCAAGCATAGTGTAAGGCAGCCTGAGCATGCAGAAACAGATGACAGCTGCTGAAAGTGCGGTCATCCTGTGCCACTCATTGCTCCTGCAGTGTCCTGGGGGAGAGAGGGAATAGGAGGCTGCTGGGATTTGCCTCAGATCCCCCCCATTTACCTAAACATTTGAACATGAGGCCTCCAGGCAAATTTCAGCCCAGGGTGGCTTAAGACTACTCCTTTTATGTGCCACCAAAATCACTGCAGTTGTATGGCCTGAGGCAGCAGCACAGATCTACTAGCCTTCCGAGGCCAGTGCTAGGCCTTGGATGGGCAGAATCAACTCCATGACAAGTCAGTCAGGTTAGGAAGAAGAGCAATCTGCCTGTCAGTCCTGAGCACGTGTGTGGCACTGGCAAGCAGAAACAACCACCCCCCTCCAACTCAGAAGACGCTGATGAGAAGGCTTGAGGAGAATGCAAACACCCATGGGAGCTGTGCCCCTCCTGCTCCTAATGCCTGACTCAGCCTCTCCAGCTTAAGGGGAGGCAAAGCTGAGCAACCCTTTCCCTCTTCACATACCACTTCCTCAACCTCCCAAATGATGTCTGAGTGGGCAGCACACAACAGAAACTTGTGGCTCCTCCCCACCACAAGTGCCCATTGATGCAATTAGTTTTGTTCTCCATGCATCAGTAGGTGAGGGAAGCTGCTGACAAGTATCAGCCAGAACAGCTACCCTTGGCACTATAAACCAGCCCTGGAATCACAGGATATTCAGGTGCCACACTAAGCCACCTTCCTTCCTGTAGCTTAGCCTGTCATACAAACCTAATCAGCGGCTTATTTTTCCTCTGTGAGCCTGCCCTTTGAGACAGGGAGGAATGGGAGGAAGGAGAACATTTGGCTTTATCTCATTACATTCTAATTGGTTGAATACTTGTGTTAGTGTAATATTCAGTAATGCAATACAAAACTTACAAGAATTTTTAATATAATGTGGTTTGTAAATAATAGGCCATGTGTTGGTTAAAAAAGACTGATATGTCAGTGCTATAAATGCATTTTGTTAACCAAGCAGACTAATTAAAATCTAAGTTTACACTGAAGTTTTTTGCTATTATGACACAGAGCAGGAAGTTGACAGAGAGGGGAATAGAAAGAGCAATAAGGAAATAATAATGTATTGTTTGGGATCAGAGAAAGGAAGTAGATTAAAAGCACAAGGTCCTTGGAGGAAAAGGAAGATGCTCAATTTTACCAACAGAAAAAATGTTCCTACATTAATTTTATCTTACAGGATCAAGTTATAATACGCTGGTTCACAAAGTAAAATTTAATTGAACAGACCTTATCTAAGGCTTTATACACAGAATAATTTTTCACAGCTTAAACATACAAGACTAAATGGATGTATTGTTCTCTTTTGCTAAATGATAAATGTCAATTTAAAATAAAGTTACTTTTGCATTTTAAAGTATATGGGCTGACACACAAGTATCAAAACACTATGTGATGAAATAAAATTTTAAACCATAGGAATGACCAAGTGTCATTTACAAAAGACATCTTCCTCTGCTAAATAGTATTTATCCTAGTTTTTCAGGGGTAAAATACTAAAGTGCCACAACATGGAAGAAAAGCTCAGAAAGAAAATAGGGGTGGGGGGGGAGAGGGGAGAGCAAGTTACTACTGTCCCTCCAAATCAAAGCATTCATGCCATACAGCAATTTCAAGCTTCAGATGATGGTTCTTGTTCACCAACCAGCACAATTTGCAAATGGAAAGGGTAAATTCAAAATTAGCAGCGTGAAAAACATATGATTTAATTTAAGGATAGGATTGAATGAAGCTACAGTATACAACATACTGCTGCACTGAAACCACCCCACTCCTTATCTACCCTTAACACAGCAAAATGAAAGGTCTGACAAATTAACTGTCCTGAATGTTTCTGCAGCTGTCACTGACAAAGAATAAATGAAATAGATAGGCAAGAGCCATTCATAGGTCATTCTTCATTAATTCTCCTACAAAAGATCAAACTATCAGAGGAAAACAGCTAGTGAGCATGACTCTCAGTTTCATGGTTTCATTCAAGTCAGCAGCAGGTTAGCCTCCAGTATCTACTTGGGATTAAATGATTCTGTTTCCAGCAGTCCAGTTTAGCAGATTACATACTTCAAAGAATTCAGTTTTAAAAACAAATTTTTGCTGGATTACACACTTGAGATTCCATTATATTAAGCATTTGTTGAACTGACATGAACTGCTTCTATTTAAACTTTGCAGGGAGGCTCAGCTTCAGAAGGAGGATATAAACCTCTTTAACAATAGTCTGAAACAAAATCATAAACCTTTCAAATAATTCACATCATACATCTAGCAAGTGTTATATCAGTTCCTGTTTATTTATTTACACTGAGAAAATGTTAATTGGCACAATTTATAACCCACTGTCAAGAGAGGCTGTATGATGTTTCACATAAAAACTGCATCTTATTTGGCGCTTATTTATTAACCAAGAAGTCAACATTTGAAGATTATTTCTCTCATTTTGCTAGCTTTATCCTGGGAATACAGAGGGTAGTATCTAGTGCTGTGCTACCACTAATGTAAATGATGTTGCATTTTGGACTCATCTTTTCGGACTCATGAATACTGTTGGAAAACAACACCTGGCAGGAGACCGCGCCCGCGCCTGGGAACCGCACCGC